>NC_084978.1:3086390-3138577 GCF_963691925.1 Scomber scombrus | reverse complement strand
CCATGATAGATTCTACACAGGTTTGTCTTCCTCTAAAATCAGTTTGTGTAGGAGTACAAATATTAGAAATGTCAACAGCACACCTTACACACTCATTTGATTCTGTGGTGAAAACACATTTACAGTAGGAGGGAGGGAGGAAAGAAGGAAGGAGGGAGGGAGGGACGAAAAGGAAAAGAGGAAGGAAGGACAGAAGAAAGGAAGAAAGGGGGAAAGGATGGAGGAAGGAAGGAAGGAAGGAAGGAGGGAAGGAAAGAAGGGAGGAAGGAAAGGGGGAGGGAGAAAGGAAAAGAGGGAGGGAGGGAGGGAGGAAGGAAAGAAGGAAGGAGGGAGGGAGGGACGAAAAGGAAAAGAGGAAGGAAGGACAGAAGAAAGGAAGAAAGGGGGAAAGGATGGAGGAAGGAAGGAAGGAAGGAAGGAGGGAAGGAAAGAAGGGAGGAAGGAAAGAGGGAGGGAGAAAGGAAAAGAGGAAGGCAGGGAGGAAGGAAAGAAGGAAGGAGGGAGGGAGGGACGAAAAGGAAAAGAGGAAGGAAGGAAGGACAGAAGAAAGGAAGAAAGGGGAAAGGATGGAGGAAGGAAGGAAGGAAGGAAGGAAGGAGGGAAGGAAAGAAGGGAGGAAGGAAAGAGGGAGGGAGAAAGGAAAAGAGGAAGGGAGGGAGGAAGGAAATAAGGAAGGAGGGAGGGAGGGAGAAAGGAAAAGAGGAAGGAAGGAAGGACAGAAGAAAGGAAGAAAGGGGAAAGGATGGAGGGAGGAAGGAAAGAAGGAAGGAGGGAAGGAAAGAAAGAAGGATGGATAAAAGAAGGAAGGAAGGAAGGAAGGAAGGTAGGAGGGAGGGAGGAAAGAAGGAAGGAGGGAGGGAGGGACAAAAGGAAAAGAGGAAGGGATGAAGGACAGAAGGAAGGAAGAAAGGGGGATAGAGGAAGGAAAGAAGGAAGGACGGAAGGAAGGAAAGAAGGAGGGAGGGAGGAAGGAAGGATAGAAGGAAGGAAGAAAGGGGGATAGAGGAAGGAAAGAAGGAAGGACGGAAGGAAGGAAAGAAGGAGGGAGGGAGGAAGGAAGGATAGAAGGAAGGAAGAAAGGGGGATGGAGGAAGGAAAGAAAGAAGGGAGGAAAGAGAGAGGAAGGAAAGAAAGAGAGAAGGAGGGAGGAAGGGAGGAAGGACAGAAGGAAGGAACAGTCAAAACAGACGGGGTCAATTTGACCCGGGAGGACGACACAAAGGTTAAACATACCTACTATTTTAAACATGTTTTCCTACCTTTCATGACCCAGTAAATCACTCAAAATCAACTCATGGAGACTTAAACTTGCTCAACATTAGTAATGCATCACAATGAAACACATGTCTGATAGATTCTGCACATGTTTGTCTTCCTCTAAAATCAGTTTGTGTAGGAGTACAAATATTAGAAATGTCAACAGCACACCTTACACACTCATTTGATTTCGTGGTGAAAAACACATTTACAGGAGTCATGAAACTGCAGTCACTGTTTGCTTTTGATACAATTTCCCTCGGAGACAATCTGATCATGTTTATAATGTTTAGAAAGGTTTTTCTTTTCCTCGAACCTGCTGATCGGTTTATCCAGCTGTGGCGGCGGCTGCGTGGACCAGATGTCATTTAAAACAGGTTTAGTTCGATCGTATAGTGAATAATTCATACAGAGATAATACTGGATGTGTTCATGGTACATCTGTTCACATGTCGACTGAAAGACACTTTATCATGTTCACACAGCAAAGTCACCAGTGATAAAATCAACAGCGTTTCAGTCCACACACCCGTCAGAGAGTTAACACTTTGAGTTTTTAGATCTGATGCTGCCATGGCAGATGAGTTCAATCTGCAGATATGTGATACTTCCTCATCTGTTGTTCATCTTTTTTTCATCTATATTGGCTCAAAGAATATCACTAAAGGAGTAATAAACTACTTTCATTTTGTCCTTTTAAGAGATTATCCAATGAGTTTAGATTCACCCTTAAATGAGTTTGAGAATGGTCTCCTTTAACCTTTGTGTCGTCCTCCCGGGTCAAATTGACCCCGTCTGTTTAGACTGTTCCTTCTTTCCTCCCTTCCTTCCTTTCTTCCTTCCTTTCTTCCTTTCCTTCCTCCCTTACTTCTTTCCTCTGTACTCTTTCCTTCTTTCCTCCCTTCCTCTTTTCCTTTCTCCCTCCCTCCCTCATTCCTTCCTTTCCTTCCTCCCTTCCTTATTTCCTTTCCTCTCTTCTTCCTCCCTCCTGTCCCTTCCTTCCTTCCTCCCTCCTTTCCTTCCTTCTTCGTCCCTTCCTTCCTCCTTTCCTTCCTTCTTCCATCCTTCCTTCCTTCCTCCCTTCCTTCCTCCCTCCTGTCCTTCCTTCCTTCATCCCTCCCTCCTTTCCTTCTTCCTCCCTTCCTTCCTCCTTTCCTTCCTTCTTCCTCCCTTCCATCCTTCCTTCCTCTCTTCCTTCCTTCCTACCTCCTGTCCTTCCTTCCTTCCCCCTTTCCTTCCTTCTTCCCTTCCTTCCTTCTTCCTCCTTTCCTTCCTTCTTCCTTCCTTCCTCTCTCCCTCCCTCCTTTCCTTCCTTCTTCCTCCCTTGACTCGAGGACAACACGAGGGTTAAATAAGTATTATGATTGTGGCATGCATGGACTACATTTACTAAAAAACAGTAAATCCTACGAGTTTACAACTTACATGATATATTTTAAACATACCTACTATTTTTAACATGTTTCCCTACCTTTCATGACGCAGTAAATCACTCAGAATCAACTCATGGAGACTTAAAACTTGCTCAACATTAGTAATACATCACAATGAAACATGTCTGAGCTTGTTAAATTACTTCAATTTAGAGTTTGAACAATATTAAAATGTGTGAAATCTTCCTGGTGGCAACATTTAATTCATAAATTATGATGTTTGGAAACCCCAAAACAAATATGAATAATAATAATAATAATAAGACGTGAATGTGGCAAAAACTTGATTGTGCTTGAACTCAGAGTGGAAGACAGTTTTAGCTACACAACAGCACATAAAAAAATAAATAAATAAATAAAGTAAATAAAAAGTAGTTATTGAAGAAGTAACTCTGCAAAGTGAAGAGATTTCATTATAAAATGTCAGGCAGTGAATAAGACGATGATTTAAGATTTCAATTTGAGCCAAAAGAAGAAATAATGACGAGGAGAGCAGAGCAGAAAGGGGCAAGAAGAGAGAGACTGATGTTACATTATCAGGTCAATTGATGATGTAATGATGGCAATGATTGTGACTGATTGATGCAAACATTTCTTATTGTCTCTAAGAGAAAACTTTGCTTGCTTTCAGTGGTAATTACTGTTTTTATTTATTTACATGAGAAATAAGTAGCAAGTTGTAGAGAAATGAAAACAGGTAGATTACTAGAGTGTAAAACTGTAATACTCTATCTTCCTCTCCCCATAGTCTACTTCTCCTTTTCCCTTTTTCTACTACTGTTGTCTTCATCCTTCTTCTTCACCCATTGTTGGTGGAGACATTGGGACATGGAGCGTTAACAGATTGCGCTGCACGGAGCAAACAAGGGGTCAAATAATAGAAATCCATAATATAAAGAAATGCATATCCAACCATAATGTATGAGGGGCCGTACAAGCCATAATTCATTCTGGCCCTCTCACACACATACATCTCCTTTCACATACATATATTTTCACTCTCACACACATACATTTTCCCTTTACATACATATATTATTTATAGTATGAAAATGTATAAATATGAGAGTGAAAATATATGTATGTGTGAGTGAAAATAAATGTATGTGTAAGGATATTGTATGTGTGTGAGAGTGAAAATATATGTATGTGTAAGGAGAATGTATGTGTGTGAGAGTGAAAATATATGTATGTGAAAGGAGAATGTATGGGTGTGAGAGTGAAAATATATGTATGTGAAAGGAGAATGTATGGGTGTGAGAGTGAAAATATATGTATGTGAAAGGAGAATGTATGTGTGTGAGAGTGAAAATATATGTATGTGAAAGGAGAATGTATGTGTGTGAGAGTGAAAATATATGTATGTGAAAGGAGAATGTATGTGTGTGAGAGTGGAAATATATGTATGTGTAAGGAGAATGTATGCGTGTGAGAGTGAAAATATATGTATGTGTAAGGAGAATGTATGTGTGTGAGAGTGAAAATATATGTATGTGAAAGGAGAATGTATGTGTGTGAGAGTGAAAATATATGTATGTGTAAGGAGAATGTATGTGTGTGAGAGTGAAAATATATGTATGTGAAAGGAGAATGTATGTGTGTGAGAGTGAAAATATATGTATGTGTAAGGAGAATGTATGTGTGTGAGAGTGAAACTATATGTATGTGTAAGGAGAATGTATGTGTGTGAGAGTGAAAATATATGTATGTGTAAGGAGAATGTATGTGTGTGAGAGTGAAAATATATGTATGTGTAAGGAGAATGTATATGTGTGAGAGTGAAAATATATGTATGTGAAAGGAGAATGTATGTGTGTGAGAGTGAAAATATATGTATGTGTAAGGAGAATGTATGTGTGTGAGAGTGAAACTATATGTATGTGTAAGGAGAATGTATGTGTGTGAGAGTGAAAATATATGTATGTGTAAGGAATGAATTATGGCTTGTACGGCCCCTCATAATAATGCACTGTGGCAACAAGACAGGTTTAGTTAAGGCCATGTAAACACGTAGCGGTAGAGCTGGGCGATATGGACAAAATCAAGTATCACGATATATTTGACCAAATACCTCAATATCGATATTGCAACGATAATGTAGAGATGACTCTTGATGCTTTCACAAAATATTTACACAATGAAATGTTTGATAAATAATCATCAGTAATGTGGATATAATGACAAAGTGGGTAAAAGGTTAATAACAGAACAGCTAAAAACAGTATGGTAAGTTCAGAAAATTACATATTTTTACAGTAATGCCGCATTTAAAAGCAGGAAAAGACGACTCTGATCACATATTACTATATCCTAAATCTACGATGATATCTGGTCTCATATCACGATATCGATATATTGCCCAGCCCTACGTAGCGGGTATTTATAAAAATGAATATTTCACCCCCTCCGTTTTCAATAATAACTTTGTACACACCAGATCTTTCTCAACAAAAGGTTTCATCTACATTAACCCACATAAATAGGCCATCAAGTGCTATCATGACCATGCCAAACCATAATGATCTGCACAGTAGCTTAAAAAAAGGTTGCACACCTGACGCTGATGCATTGACTGTCGCATACTGTGACGTTCGGGAACCTCAAACTCTGTTTTCTCCTGTATCTACACAAACACAAAAATTGAGTTTTCCCAAATCTCCACTTTGGTTTTTGATTAAGTTTTTTTGAGTTTTCGTGTGGATGAAAGGCAAAAACATATGTAAATATATCCGTTTTTCGAGACACCCATCTATGCACTTTAAATTTGAATTTGTCCTTTTAATGATTTTAAAGCAAATCATTATTTTATGCTGTATTCTTATATTTAATGCTCTATTCTAGTATTATATTTCTCTCAATTTCTATGTTTCTGTACGTTGTTTTTATTTTAATTTGTATTATTATGGGGGGGGGGGCACATTGATTTGCCATTGTGTATGAATTGCACTATATAAATAAAGCTGCCTTGCCTATGTGTATACATGTCCTAAGTGTATCCTGCTCTGCCAAGGTTTGATTGCTTTTTTCCAAGTATTTGTAAAATGTGTGGCTGAAAGAGGCAGGTTCATGTTCCATCTGTGCAGATTGGGGAAAGGTATATTGGGAAAGGCAGGAAACCAGTAGCAGAAGCAGACGAGGCAGGATAAGAGACAAATAATTACATCCTACATCAGAAAGCAAAGAGATAGATAAAAATAGTCCCAGTTGCTATTTTAAACCCTGCACCATGAGCTTTTACTCCTGTAACATCTGCTCTGTACAAGCAGCTCGTTTTTGGTCTGTTTCCACCTTTTTCTTCCACTGTGCTGCCTAACAGCTCTGATTAGTCCATTAGTCACAGAGAGGAGTCCAGTTTATCATCGCTGAACAAGCCATCACTCCCGCTTCGGTAAACGATCCATCATTCTCGTTAGTCGCTTTATTTGTTAGAAATAGTTCAGAGAAGAGAAAGGTAAGATTAATTACTGCATCGTCCCTTTTTCTGGTAACAGCGGGAAAAAGAGGATGAAGAGGGAGGGCAGCGGGCGGAGAAAACAACTTGTAAAATATGTAGCGGTATGAAAGAGAGAACAGGATGAGGAGGTTGGCAGGTGGAAGGAGGAGTTACTGGTGGAGAGAAGACTTTGATTTGGAAGAGAGGAGTTGGATTCAAAGAAAGAAGAAACCTGATGCACAAACAGAGGAAACTGGTGTAGAGAGAACATTACACCTGCAACTATTCTGAGGAAGGGGAAAGTCTGTTCAATGTTGGATGTTTTACAAACCGTAGAGTGGTCATCGCTTTTATTTAAAAAAGTAATGAATGTCATAATAATCTTTGAGTTGGGATTGTATTGACATTTGATATATTTGATACATTATGTTGATACATGTGTAAGCAAACATCCTGCAGACAACATTAATATTCATTTAACCCTTACATACTGTTCAGGGTTTTTATTTTAGATGGACTTCTCCTTAAATGTGACCGACAGTATACAAAAGTTGATATAAAATTGCATCTTTTTTAAATTTTTGTGCAGCTGATGCACATTTTTAGATATGCATATGTCCAAATGTGACTTGTGTTTACTAAAAATAATCAAACATCAGCATTCAGATGTGTTGTAGTCTTCATATTCTATAAAATACACTCCTGGACTATGACATAGTGATTGTAAATGTTTTTTTTCCTGTATATAAATAGATTACACCTCTAACAGCTTTTTTAAAGGATTAATCAAACATTTATTAATGACAGATGGGGAATTTAAGGATTTGAATTGGTGTAGAGACTAATTATGAGTCAGAATATGAACATTATGTGAGGGGTTAAAATGAGCTTTTAGTTGAAAACAGCTGCCTGTTTTTTTGGCACTTCTCTTGCCTATTAAATTTTTTTTTTTAATCTAACTTAATTTTTTTTCTTTTTTTTATGAATATATATATATATATATATTATTGTCGTGTGGATATTTTTGTCATGTGTTACTGTTGTGTGTAAGGTCAGAGCAGCAAAGTAAGAATTTCATTGCATGAGACAATAAACTTAAAACTGTTGAGGCTGAACATGAAGTCGATGAAATCCGTTAGACTGAAGCAAAACAGTGAGGTGGCGGGCTGAAAAAACAACTTGTATAAGAATATAATAACATAATAATATAATAATTCTGCCTGACAGATAAGCAAACTCCATCCGCCAATGAAGACCATGTTAGTAAGTTCGTCAGTAGACCCAGAGTTGGAATTATTGAGAAAGGAGTGTCAACAGTCAAACAGTTTCTGAAAAAACTGAGAAGTAGGTTGTGAATGCAGCGTGAGGCCACATGCAGACTGACACTAGCATGTTCTAACTCAGTGGGTAGTCACAGTTTAGATGGATTTTGCAAAAAGAAAAACAAGAGAAAAACATCAGAAATGAATTAACCCTCCTGTCGTCCTCCCGGGTCAAATTGACCCCATCTCTTTTGACTGTTCCATCTTTCCTTCTTTCCTCCCCCTTTCTTTAATTTTTCCTTCGTTCTTCCCCTCCTTCCATTCTTTCCTCACTTTCTTCCTTCCTCTTTCCTCCCTCCTTACTCCTTTCATTCCTTCCTAATTCATCTTTCCTTCCTTCCTTCCTTCCTTCCTTCCTTCCTTCCTTCCTTCCTTCCTTCCTTCCTTCCTTCCTTCCTTCCTTCCTTCCTTCCTCCTGTCTTTCATTCCTTCCTTCCTTCCTTCCTTCCTTCCTTCCTTCCTTCCTTCCTTGACCTAAGGACAACAGGAGGGTTAAACTCAAGTTATGGAACGTTGACTATGTTTAACATTTGACATCGTAATACAATAAATGACAGAAAATCACAAAAAGCTTGAAAATGTCCCTTTTTAATAAGCTAATGGGAATAGGGACATTTTAGAGTGCCAGAATATCCACTTATACTGTCTATTCATCATTTCTACTGACACAAAACGTGCTGGAGAAACATCATCTTATCTTACATTATCATCACATATCTACATTTTTGAGATGGATGTACTACTGATTGAGTTTTCATTGTTTACACTTAAAATTGTTCAAATGTGTCTCATTACTTTGTAACATAAACAGATTTTTTAATTATAGAGACTTAGACTAAAATTATTTTCACTGTGATAACTTTCTGAAGTGCTTCCTTATTGTATTACAAACCATTTTGCAGTGTCCTGGTTATGAAACCTTCAAACTAATCATCTACTTCTCAAATTGGACTTCAAAACTTAAGAAGCATCAACAATTTGTATTTAACAGCATTTTCATCCTCATAAACTCGTTTTTGGACCCTTTAAAACAGAAGTCGTAGTTGACAGAAGTGAATCAATACACTAAAAGACGAAGGAGTCTGTTTTTAATCAGTACAGTGAGAGAGAGAGAGAGAGAGAGAGAGAGAGAGAGAGAGAGAGAGAGAGAGAGAGAGAGAGAGAGAGAGAGAAGGAGATAAAAATGTAAAACCTACTGTCTGTAAGATGGATGCTGCTGTGCACAGTTTTCTCCCTCTCTCGATTACTTTTCCCTCTCTACTTTCTACGGCTGTGTGTGTGTGTGTGTGTGTGTGTGTGTGTGTTAGTGTGTGTGTTAGTG
This sequence comes from Scomber scombrus, assembly GCF_963691925.1. Classification (NCBI taxonomy): domain Eukaryota; kingdom Metazoa; phylum Chordata; class Actinopteri; order Scombriformes; family Scombridae; genus Scomber; species Scomber scombrus. Next base: position 3,129,811 of record NC_084978.1, on the reverse strand, counting down.
TGTGTCTCCCCATGCTTCTTGTCTTTATCCGGAGTGTTTGGGCTCAGCCAGTCGAGCGTTGCCGCTGTCAGCAGTTCACTGCCTCTCCAGAAAGGAAAGTCCTGACTCCTGCACTTCTAGTTAAAGCTGTAATCTGCGTCCTCGCTGCTTATTCCCCAAGGTCAAAACCACAAATTAGAAACGTGAACATCTCGTATTGTTGTCTGTGATAAACTCTCTGAGTCAGGTGAACCTGCAGCTGTAGCCTTTCTTCAACCGGAGCCAGTTTGCTGAGCACACACGCTGCTTTCTATGCAGTTTATCCAGGCAGAGCGGAATATGACCCGACGTTTTTATGTCTCTTCTTCACCTCCATTTATCCAGGAACACTACACTGAACAATTTGCTCTCATTCGGTTCTTTTTCCGTCACATTTACACTGTTCAGCACATTTAAACTTCCCCAGTTCTTCCTACACATTTCTGTTTGCACCCATCCATCCACTGGAGCAACAGAGGTCTGGCAGTAGCAGCACAATTCATGATATAAAAGTTATACAAAGTGATGCACGCACAAAGATTGATGGGTCATCCAACTTTTACACTATGGAAAGTCAAGTTTTGTGTCTTTTTAAAAGGTTCAGCTTGCAAGTTCTGACTATTCCTCATATCCACACAAAGATGGGAAAATGGGGAACCAAATATTCACAGTGCTCCTCTGTTAGCTCATCATTCCTGATGGCACTTTCTGCAGGACGAGCCCAAAGAGAGTGGCGTTATCTACCTTCCTGCAGCTGACATGACAAGATGATCTTACAGGGTTTTGCTCTCCTGGTGGCTTATACTTGTTTTCTGTCATTGTATTGGTTCCCAAATAGGTCTATAGAGAGCCGAAGTCAACCCAGAACTTCCAGATTTTGTTCCAGAAGAAAGAAAGCTCAATATCTCATTGGCTTCGTCCAAAATCCCTATTTACTATATAGTGCATTACATTCACTCCATTTTATCTGAGTGTCCAAATGCTGAGTGTGTAAATATCTCCTCTATATTTTGCCCTCAATATTCCACAAAGGAACAAATAAAAGTTGTGTCCATAGCATGTACTCTACCTTTTACTAACTATCCCACAATGCAACGCTCCATATGTTAAAGATGTGAAAACTACAGTCACGCAATTCTACAGCTGATGGCACAAAATGATGATGATAAGTTAGTGTCCGAAGTCTTTAGTGTGTCATATATAGGGAGTAGTCAATGAGTGATTCGGGACACTGCCATTAACATTTGTAACTATGTTTTATTAGCTTAAAATAAAGTCTTTAGATCTAATAATGTCCCTTTTTTAAGGATTTTTAATGCCCATTAATGAACATTGTTTTCCCATAAGCCCTAGATGTCTTGACACAGCACAGATTACAACTAGAAAGATAAGAAATGACTTAAAGTGTTTCAGAGTTTTATGAATATGCATGCATGAATAAGCGTAATATCTCTTGTTTTAAATGAGCCGATCGCTCTGTGGCACGAAGGATATCTCCTATTAAACTTCATTATTTCTGATGGAAAATGTGATGGATGTTCAGTGTTTGTAGGGATAATATAGTATGATGTTTTAAAGTAATATTATAAACGTCTTTTAAAATATTTTTCAATAATTAATGATAATGATAGTTAATACTGATTTTCCTTCATGTAGCCTACAATATGTAAAGCATATTTGATGTACGATATATTACAATGTACGACTTAGCTTTTATTAGAGTTTTCCATAAGTCGTAGACATTTGCAGGACCAAGGGGAGAAACGCTGTACGAGTCTTTAAACTGCACAGATTACAGCTAGAAAGATGAGAAATTACCTAAGAAGTGTTTCAGAGTTTTATGAATATGCATGCATGAATACGTGTGATATCTCAGCTCTGTGGCAAGCAGGATATCTCAGATTAAACTTCATATGTTTGATGGAAAATGTGATGGATATTCTGTATTTATACGGATAATATATCATAATATTTTGAAGTAATATACTGTAGGTCATTTAAAAAATATTTTTCAATAATTAATTATAATAAGATTTGGAGAACGATGTACCACTAACTGAGATTTATTATAGGGGATATATGCATTGAATTGTTATCTGCCCTTTAGATGTTTATCACTCCAGACTGCTCTCATCAGCCACATGAGTGTAGTAACTATTTTAAATATCTGACTACACTGAAATATTATATAATGAAATAAAGTTGAGGTTCAGAGTCAGTGTGCAGTTGTTATTCTTTTCATCAGTGCTGTTGTCCAGTAATTTTGCACCTGCATGTGATTTACATGTAAATATGCTCATATGAAAATGTTATCTTGACCAATAATCCAGACTGACAAAATTATGTTCATTAAAGGACACATTTCACATTTCAAATCAAACAACAAAAATTGAACAGCTACAGCAACACACTTGAATCTTTCACCCTGCTTGGAGATTTGAAGCTGTATCTTTTGTATTTACTTTTTTATTAATTGTACAATCGATGTTGGTTGTCTGGCCTTTGGTTGTCTGTTTATGAATGATTGTTCTTCTTAGATCTTTCATGAAAAAAGACCTTTTTATGAAATGACCTCATTCAATAATCAATATATTCGCTATATCGTTTTTTCGTCACTTATCAGGAACAACAGAGAGAATGACAGAGAGTGAGAGAGAAAGAGAGTGACAGTGAGAGTGAGAGACACAGAGAGAGACACAGAGAGAGACACAGAGAGACACACAGAGAGAGAGAGACAGAGAGAGACACATAGAAAGAGAGAGAGAGAGAGAGAGAGAGAGACATAGAGAGAGAGAGAGAGAGAGAGAGAGAGAGAGAGAGAGAGAGAGAGAGAGAGAGAGAGAGAGAGAGAGAGAGAGAGAGAGAGAGAGAGAGAGAGAGAGAGAGAGAGTGAGTGACTGCACATCAAAGATTCTCATCTCACCAAAACTCCAAAAATCAATCAGGGAGCCTCCGGTCAATTCAGCACAGCAATTATCCAGAACAGCGGAAGTGCCCTTTAACAGATCCAGAGACTAATTCGTTTTGACTGAAGCAAATGGACGGGTGGGTCTGATTATCTCTCTACACGCAGCTACCCCTCCCCAACACACACAAACACACACACATACGCACACACAGAGGAATGAATACACAATAACACATCATTGATACACACACACACACACACTCATGCAAATGTGCAAACAGACACACACCTTGTCTGCAAGAATTACTATCTGAAGGATTGATCGGCGTGCCTGAGCACATCTGAGCGCTTTGTGAGGATCACCTTGGGAAAAAACTGCAGTTCAATGAATGAGAATATTGATCATCACGCTGAAACTCGATTTAGGTTGTAAGCTTATTTCTGACACTGTTTCACCTTCCATACATTTACAATATTGAGCACATTAGGTACCAATTACTATTAAAAGGCTGTCAGAATGCAGAAGGTGTCCTTGTGGTTTCAAAGTTACATTATGTTGCATAAATTAGGTCTTGTTTTGTTCAGCACCATCTGCTTTATATACAGTTAATGCATTTTCTCCATAAACTGCACATATAAAAAACATGTTTGACACTTTTTTAATTAAATGTTTATCATTATTAATGATCCTCGAACCTTTCATGTATCACCACCAGCAGGTAAACTGCATTATGGGTTATCTTGAAAACAAATCAGCTTTACTTTCACACTAAACCCAGCATGTGTGCATGTTAAATATAAGCAAAAACCCTTTTATTGATCCTTATGGATAAATTATTCATCATTTAGCTCATGGCCGAAGTACAGTTGAGACGGCTGAACGCTGAGTCATGTCTGAAAATGAAAATACCTTTTAAGCAACAGCACATCCTTCTACTAATCAAATTTTACATTTCAGTTATTTTGTTTTCTGTTGTGTAATAAACTTTTGGCCTTTTGTCTTTCTGTCCACAATTGTTGATCAATAATTTCTGCTGGAATTAAGCCATTGAGTCTTTATATTAAATGCATTTTCACCAGTGTGATCGAACATGAAACTTGTGTAACTAGTCATAAAAGGTCTGTTTTTTGCTTGATATACAAAACAGAGCCATTGATGACTCAATAAATAAAGTAAAACCATGACCTACCTTCATCTACCTGATTTTAAACTCAATAATTTAAATCAAAACTTGAGCAACAGTGAACAGCATGGTGAAACTACTCCAAACCTTCACAAAATCAGACGTGTACCTTTTAAAAACATCACCCTAATCTAAGAGTGGTAGCAACTAATTAGCAATCTCAATTGACCAAATACACTGTTTGATCTTGTGACTCCAGAACAACTAATACCAGCGTTTTCTAATCTGGCGTCATCCGTCTGTACTTTCCAAGACTGTTACACATCACTGATAAACAATGATGACTGAGCCCCATGCTTTAGCCGCTATACTGGCAGCTAATGGGAACAATAGTTTAGACGTGTATTCTTAAAAAACAATAGGCTATTCAGTGTTTTCCAGTAGATTAACACATACTTTATGTCCTTACCAATGTCCATGTTATTCACTGTCCATCACTTTTCATGAAGCTTTTCACATAAAACTAAACAAATATGACCCAACATATACACAAGCACCTCCTTCAGCATTAATCACAGCAACACCTGTGATTAATGGCATGAACTTAAATAACCTGGCTGTGCCCCGCCTGGCCTTTACCACGTACCCCCTAGTGTTTGGGAGGAACATTACATTTAACCCAAATCTTATACATGGCTCTTACATTATGTTTTACGATGTATCAACACTGTGGTTAAGGTCTGGTTCAGTTTAAGTACAAAAACAACCCAGCTTGGGTTAAAGTTACAACTTTCTTACAATTAGGCCTTCACTTTCATCGTCATGGCTACAATAATAACCACAGGATTAAGGTTAGAGGTTGATCATAGTCACGTTTTTTAGCCAACTTTACTCCAATTTATTACCACAGGTTTTATACATATTTTTGGAAATTATGTTCAATAGGCCTCATTTAAATTAACTTGTCCCTAACTTTTGAGATTAAAAAAAATAGAAATTATGAATTTTTTAAACTAAATTTAAGAAGGAAATGTGTTGATGGACTATCACAGACTGGTATATGTCAAAGTTTAGTCATGATACTGTTTTGAAACTATTTAAAACATTTTAATGACAGCACATCTACCCCCTAGTGTTTGGGAGGGCACATAGGGCAAACCCCTTCAATTATACTATCATGGTTTATGGACCAAATATGGTGTCACCCATGTTGTTTATTGGACTCCCCTTGCCTCCCTGCCTGTCTGGAATAATGATCGTCCTGAAGTCACATGACCCTAAACCCGAATCATCTTGGTAGATTCCACATTGGCTGATACATGTCTAGTTGCAAATAAATGGTTATTTTTTGTGTTTTCTTTTACATTTTATGAATTGTTGACTGCTTTTTAAACAATGTAAATACTGTCTGTAATGTGTTTCATGATGGCCCCTGATGAAGACCACAAGCTGAAACACGTTGGTCTGACAATAACGTTGTTCTGTATACTACAAGTGACTTTTTTAGACAGTTTGGGTTAAGCCATCCACCCAACCTGCCATCACTGAATGAAGAAATCAGCCCACATATACTGTATAGAAGTCATCTGAACTGCATCACTGCTCTGGGTCAGAATTACTACTGCCGTTACATGGCAGCTCATTTTTGGGGCGACTGACATTACAAACCTATTCCCTATTTCCCTTTGTCTCTCTCTCTCTCTCAACCCCACCTGATCAAAGCAGAAGGCCGCCCACTTAGTGTCCGGTTCCGCCTGAGGTTTATTCCTGTTAAAGAGAGTTTTTCCTTGCCGCTGTCACCAAGTGCTGCTCATGTGGGAATGTTGGGTCTGAGTACAATCTAGACCTGCTCTATATGTAAAGTACCTTAAGATTACTTTTGTTGTGATTTGGTGCTATATATATATAAAGATTGATTGATTGTGTTATTTTTATTGGGAGGACAGTCTCCTGAATTTTGAGGTTACACAAGTTTGAACTATTATCAGAAAATTTTGAACAGTACATGGAGAAACTTTCCTGAACTGAATACGATGCTGCATTCAGGTGTTTCCTGAATCACTGTTGCACTATTACAGGGAGAAAGTACAACAACATTTATCGACAGTGAAATGAGGTTATTACCGGTTTGTCCTGCTGGCTCTCTACCATCTTCCTACTTCAGCAAGGAGTGGAAGAACATTAATATTCGGACTGTGTATGCACCAGAAAAAACATTTAATGCCGTTCTCTATCCACCGAGCTTCAGAGGCACATCAAAATGTCAAAACAGTAGTGATTTAGAGGCCTGCAGTAAATGGAACGGTGAGGTTGCTCCATGTAGATCAGACCATTAAAAGTCAAATCAGATAGACCCTTCTGCTCACACAATGAGACGGGCAGATGAAGGAGGCCCTGCAGGCAGCTATATTTGATTTATTGTCCCACGATGCTCGCTTGCAATCACAACCATGGATATTGACCGACCTCTTCACAATGTCTCGACTACAATAAATAACAGCTGGGATCAGCGGGGAGACTGATGGGATGACACGCTCAAGGGCCATCCAACTGCACCAGGCCATGTCGCTAAATTCAATAGCAGGTGCTTGACTCGACCAATTTGCATGTCGGCTTTGAAGTGATCCCTAAGCAAACACATGCACACAGATACAGGATTTCATACAAAGAACACTTTTAGCTTGTTGTCTCCAGTTGTTCAAAAGATTTAAGAATGTATTCCTCAAATTTAATCCAGGTACACAATGTAAACGGACAGTATGATGACTAAAATTGCATTGAAACTGTCAGATTGCCTCTTGGAAACTCTTTGTTTGTGTAAATACTGACCTGACCTATTAGCACCCACAATTTACAGCTCAGTAAGTTGGTCAAAATGTCCCAAAAATCCATCATGATGTCAGTACGAAGCAAATACTCGTATTTTCGATATGGCACTAAACATTTTGTCCCCAGAAAACCTCAAAACAAAACAACAAATGATGTCATGTATCAGTGGTTTGCTGAGGTTTATGCACAGAGGCTACCTGATTACATTACATCAACATATCACTTTTATATTTCTATTCATATTATCTATTCTATTCTATTGGTTTCCAGGTACACAAATGTAAAAGGCCAGGTTAATATTATTTTTATTAAAGGTTAAGGAGATATCACGGTCAAAAGAAAAAGTTGAATGCTAAAGGAAACAGATGTGAACAGCTGTGTCTGTGGCACACAACCTTGCATCACTTCCAGGTTATAACTACCATTAGAACAAACGTATGGTGTTGTTTCATTGGGAAAGACTTCTGTATAAATCTTCTTCTTTCCCAAAAATAGATTCAGCTGTGAAAATTCACTTTAAAACTTATAAACATATAGTTTTTCCACAGTGCACCTCTAAATTCACCAGATAAATCAGGTACAGTGTTTTCAAGCTGTTTGCCTAAAAATAAATCAATGAATTGAAATTCAAATAGCGTCTATTCATTCTGAAGAGAGGTTACTTTCATGCATGAATACAGGTGACTCAGCAGTGATGTCACTTCACAGGATTTCACAGGTTTTGAGCGCTTTGTTTTCTTGGACAGCGTGGTTCTCATGTGGTTTTTAAATTAAAGTGGGGCCAGGAGGGAGCTTTGTGACATCCCTGCTACGATGACAGGAAGCTGCGAAGCGAAAACATCCTGCAACCTGCTGGCTCCAGGCTCAGGGGGAAATGGAGCGACCAGCTGTCACTGACCCGGGCCTAGGGACTCGACTCTGGTCTCACGCTGCGTTATGACCGTGTGGGGCGGACGAAGATGAAGTGATCACAGGAGAAAATTACCTGCACAGATGGACAGACACTAGTACCGAGTTAGAGTTTGAATGGGGTTGGATTTGACTCTGCAGAGGGCCAATAATAGTATAGGGGAGAACGGGATTGGTAGTCACACTTTTTACTTTCCTTTCAATTCCTCATAAACCGTATAATGAATAGATTCCCTTTTAATTTGTAATGGAAGCCTAAAATGTCAGGTAGGAATAGAGAGGTCTTACTCTCCTTCAGCTGATTCTGTTAAAAAGATGTGGACCATCAAATATGTCTTGTGCACTTGTGACAACCGTCCCCATTGTGGGGTTGGTTGTTATTTTAATGGGGAAAAGTATGAAAAAGTAGACAATCTTAAATATGTATTTAAAATGTTTAGTTCAATTGAATTACAACAACCTAACACACCTCCTGCACCAACCATAAACAGGAAAAATCATTCCTATAAGTGCATTTTTTTCCCTTATATGACAATATTATGCATTTTCATCTCTCTGACTGCTCTGAACTTCACATCTGGAGAAGTCTGGATCTTCCTGGTTCCTGGTCAAATTGCTATCTTAAAAGAAAAAAAGATTAGATATATCACACCATATATGTGTATATGCCAACATGTGACAACCAACCCTGAAGAGAATTTGAAAAACATCCCCAAATTGGGATGTTGTGCTACCAGCAAAAGCAGAGCTGGGGACTCGGACTCGCGACTCTGACTCGAGTTGCACTTAAGTCTCACTAAACTGTGACTTCAGACTCGACTTGGACTCGACCTCAAAAGACTTCAGACTTGACTTCGACTCGAGGCTTGAGACTCGCGAACAACTTTTATTTCATGTTATTATTATTATTCTCATTATTTATCTGTCATTCATCTTTTTGTATGATCTCTGGCTCTGAGCTAGATGTACACACCAACGTCATGCCACGCGCATGCGCCATGTGTGAAGCGCGCATCTTCAGTATCAGACATTGACAATGGCGAGTGCGATAAGTTCAGCAGGAGTGCCTCAGATCATTACGTTTGGATACAATGCCTTCACACTCCCGTTTTTCCCTGGTTCTCCCATATTTCGAAACCATCTCCCGCCGCCCTCCCGTCATTTCTCCTGTAATTGACAAGCCCCAAATTTGTTTGTTAATAATAATAAGAAGCGCGCAATAGCAAAGGTTTTATTTTGAAAGCTCAGACAGGAAACCACCGCAACTCCGTTATTTAGTGCCACTAACTTAGTGGCTCCGCTACTAATTATTAAAAAACACAACGTTGCGTTAACTATGGTCATTTTATATATATATATATATATATTTTATAATATCCCCACACATTCCCTGCTGTGTGTTGTGTTAAGCAGCAGATAAAAGGCAGCTTGGAGAAAAAAATAATGAACATGTGTTTGTACCACAGTATTAAACTGCAGTGTTTCTGTGATGTTCATGTTTTGTTCATTTTGTTGTATTTTACAACATTGTTAAAATAATTATTTTATGGTTGAAGAAAATACAGTTATGGAATTGAAATAATTCTTAGTGTATGTTTCTTCACATCACATTGCAGTAGATTCTCTATAGTGAACCTACAATTGATACATTTTCATACTGTCCTATATCAAGGTCTAGGTCAAGGTAATAGCCGAAGGTAGATTTGGTAACAGTTTCAGGAGAGGGCATCTCAACATACAAACAGATACATACATACAAACTTCAGTGACAGCAGACAGTTAAAACACCACAAAAACAGACATTGGCAGGTGCTCGCAAGGCTAACTGATCAGGATGAAGGATTGTACAGCTCTAAGGTCAGAATTTGAATTTGATTTGGTGTTGGCGAGAGACTTGAGACTTGACTCGGACTCTTGACCAGAGACTTGAGACTTGACTTGGACTTGACCCTCAAAGACTTGAGACTTGACTTGGACTCTAGCTCAAAGACTTGAGACTTGACTTGGACTTGTAAAAAATGACTTGTGAACAGCTCTGAGCAAAAGTAACATCCACATGTTTTGGCGTAGCCAAGAAACAAACCTACCTAACTATCGCTATCTCTCTTTTCATACTTTTTAATGCTACTGATTGTTTTAATATTAACCCATCGTGTGAAAGCCTAGAAAAGAAACAATGAAAAGTTTGATATTTACATTTCCACATAAAAAACGTTCAACTTCTAAATTCTGAAACTTTTTAGTAGCAATACTTATTAACAGCGCCCTCTAGGGACCGAGATCTGATGAACGTGACAACCAACCCCGTTCTCCCCTACTGATACTGAATAACTTATTTTACTTGTAAGATAAAAGGAAGGACAGGTGAATATATCTAAAAGGTAATAAAGGACAGTTATTATGAAAGGTAGAGGAGGAAATGTAAGCAGCCTGGAAAATGTAAATACTTCAGGAACAATTTCAGACATTTTCAACAGCGAGGAGCCCAAATGAAAACTGAAACAGGTTTTTCTTGCTCTAATTATTCCTCCTGTTCATACTGACCATTAAACCCTCTTTTTGTTTCTGTGCCTGCAATACACAGAGATTCAGTGCTAAAAGGACTGCTTCTTTGGAAGATATCCACTTGATGTGACTATAACTCAGACTGCTGAAGTCTCATTATTAGCTTCAGATACATTTTAAATACATTTATACACAAAATGAAGACTGTGGTTTGGTCTTTCACCACTTCCATTGAAAGAACATTTTGGGGAGGGACCTTTAGTATGAACAGAAAAAAATTAAAGCAACCAAAACTTTAGTCAGTGTACATATGAGCACCTGAATATTCAAACCATTCATGGTGAGTTGCTATTTATTTATTTTATTAACACTTTTCCATCTTACTGGCAGATTCTATGAGTCGGCGACTGGGACGTGATGTGGAAGATAAAAGCTGATGAATTTATACATTTCACACAATGCAGAAGATGACGTTTGATGAACACTTCAATACATCAGTGGTGATCAACAGTCGAACATCTATCTACTTGCTGTTTGGCTTCTTAGGGAGTGTCTTGTGTGTCTATGGTGGGTTGTAGAGTTTTGTGTGTATTCATGTTGAGTTAATATTCGTTTGTTTAATCGCCCTTTTTTTATTATCCATTAAAGACACCGCAGGCCGGATTCGTTCAAAGTCTAGAGTAATAAAATGATGGTTTTCCTGCTGAGTCTCTGATGCAACATAAAAAAAACAGTGAGCTTCATTTGACAGCTAAGCTTAAAAAGCAACTGTCTTAAATATAGTATTAATATGTATACATCAATCATATATTTATAAACTAGTATTAAACCTGTCTGTTCTGTCACAATTCAACCAATTAATATACCTGTTAGTTAATCTGCATAAACAAGATAAATATTAAAATATGTGGGATTCTTCTGCCCTAAGGCTCACAAATGTGTTTATATTCTTCAGTATATAAGAACAGAATTTAGTCTAGTGTGCTTTGGGGAATTAAAACAATCAACCTGCTTTATCAAACCTTAAACAACTGAGAAAAACACATTTAAAATAACTTCCTTACTTTGATTAAACAATAATATTCATCAGTAATGGCTCATGTCACACAAGATATTAAAAAACACGTTTTAATATCAAAAGAATGCATATTTTACATACAAAACAATATATTACAGCACTGGAATCATGTTTTTATCAGTGTATAAAAACGGAGTTTAGAAAGCTGTTTTATAGGACAAGTAACACCAGATAGGGCAGCAGCACCATCTGCTGGCAGTAAAAGTTACTGCTGTTTTCCTTGTGATGCGTCCTCTGTACAGTCAGACTCAAACTCAGCTGATCCATCTCAGGAGTCGTTGGGAAGGCCGAACAGTTTCACGGTGCCCGCCTCTCGGTTGTTGTCGTATTTGCCCTCCTTGTCGTCGCAGGCGTAGGCCAGCAGCGGCCTCTTGGGATGCCAGGCGACGGTGAAGGTTGGAGAATCGCACTGAACCTCCCACAGCTTCTCTCCTACAAATACACACACACAAGAAAAGAGGAAAAGTAAAGTTATGTCAAATTCTTAAATTTACTATGAATTACAATTTTGGGGCAGTTAAAGTAAGTTATTGATGATTCCAATCAAGCATAATTCCTTTTCAACTCATTTACAAACTCCAAGATGTTTAAACATTATGAGGAAGACTTCTTAGATTCAAAGAGCTTCTGTCTCATGTTTTTTTTTCTCAATAATATTCAACAAAAAATTAAACAAAAGAGGGATTTTCCATTTATAATTGCATTGAGCAGGACTGAATATTTAACTGAAATGACACCATAGCTGTTGACTGAGCGACATCTGCTGATATTGACACACACACTTAAAATGAGAGATTTCTATTTCAAAAAAGTACAGCATGAGAATATTCACTTTTTTTGTTTTTAACCACCACAGAATTACGTTTTTCTTCTTTTAATCAGTGAGCTGGCTTTTTTGAACAGTGTGTGGTTTGTTACAGTTTCCTGCCGATTTCTCTCTGACCTGCCAGGAATTCGTACTGACCTGTTTCCACCTCTGCAATGTCTATAAAGTGATCCTCGGAGGCCGACGCCAACATCTTCCCATCATGGCTGAAGCTCAGTGTTCTCACTGGCCAGTCCAACCTGCACGAGCAACGGAAATAAGAAGAGATGTAAGATTCAATACAAAGAATAAATCAGCTAAATAACCTTACAGGGACAAGCCACAATGATGTACACAAACACAGACTGACCTGGAGAAACAGCGCACACACACCAGCTCTTCCACATCCCACAGGCTGACCAGAGCGTCGGCGCTTCCCGTGGCAAAGTATTTTCCCATGGGGTCGAACTTGATGCAGATGCAGTTGGATGGGTGAGCGTTGATGGACTGGATGGGTTTCAGCTCCGGATAACTAAAAACAAGCAGGCAGCTCATTTCAGCTCAGAGACACACACACAGCGGGAGAGGTGGATGAGACGCAACAGATGGAGCTCCAAACATGTTGTCAGCGTTTTAAATGTTTTCTCTGACTCCTGACTCGACAGTTTCAGTCACTATAATATGAAAAGCAACATGCAACAGTGTGAATGTGATGTTATATATGTTTCTGTTACTTACATAGAGATCTATTGTGAGATGTATTTAAAACGACTAAAAGGGATGTAAAAAGGGTAGAAGTTATAAGTAAATGCTTCAGTCTACACCTTTTCGGTCAGAAACTGCCTTATTTTTTCTTTTTGGTTTGTCACTGTTTCAAAAGTAGATGAAGAAAACAAGTACAAATGATTATTCACTTTATTTATACATGTGTATTTAAGTTTAATGACTGAAATAAACTCAACTAAAATGTCTTCAAGGAGAGACCGTCTAAAAGTATTGCATTTAAATGATATCTTGTTCTTAATGATGGTTGGTTTTCCACTGCATCGTTGACTGAAGGAGTTTGAAACAACTACGAAGACTTTTGATTTGCGATGCGCTCTTACACCACATCGTACACACCAGTTTTGACCGACTATAAACTCACTGTTAAATTACATAACTGTCAGTTTATTCTGCTGAAATTCAACAGTTTGAAATGGGGGAAAAAAACACTAACAGCAAACATCACACCCTCAGTGGACTGGTTCTGAACTGAGCAGCATCTTGTTGTTGATGTATGAAAACTGACATTTTGAGTCATCACACAACTCTTCATGAATAAATACAAGCTGGGATTTTTTTTTTATTTGGCTGTGTGTGGTTCCTACCTGAGAATATTGATGCAGCCGTTGCCGTTTGTGAGGAAGAACATGTCGTTGTCGTTGTTCCAGGAGATCTCGTTCACCTCAAACTTGAACTGCTCCTCTGCTTTGGAGCGATGAGTCTTGGCATCGATGAAAGTCACCACGTCGTCTTTGTTTCCGACGGCGATGGTCTGACCGTCGGGGCTCCAGCAGATGTTGATGTTCTCACCTAAAAAGAAGAAAACCATATAATCAAGACTTTAAAATTGTTTATCTGTAATTTAGTATTCTTAAAACATCAATAAAATACATTTCAATTACACTCAACTAACATGTCACCTCATCAATCATCACCCACTAGCCTGAAAAGTCCACCAGAAAGGGTTTTCCACGTCTTTATAATACATTAAATGATCTGTTAAAAGGTTATGGAGTAAATTAATGCGTTTCGTGTCTTTTTTTTCATGTGGATGGAGGGAAACGGAGCAGCAGGGAGTCTGCAGGGGGTCTCGTTGGTCCTGTCAGTCGTAGGAGGTGTAATTCATGACGAGTTGCTGTGAAAACGAGCGTCTGGACTCCTGCTGTTGAGCTTTTGGCTGCCAGTTTGTAGCTAAGATAACTTCCACAAACGTTCTCACATACATTATGGATTTTATGGTAATGAGAACTGTTATATTCACTCTGATCGACGTATCTAAACATAGAGAACGCGATACAGATTTATGTCAATTATAATCATAATGTTTAAATAGATTCGTTACCATTGAATGACGGGGGGTTCCTGTAGGGCTGTAATTACCATTTCCAAGTAATACAATAAGACTACAAGGGGAAATTATGTGTTAGTTCTTGTATATAGATATAAACTGCTGTATAAAATCACACTGATTAATTCCAGTCACACTCATGTCTCACCTTTCGTATTGACAGTGGCGATGCATTTGGTGGTGCGGACGTCCCAGATGCGAATGGTCTTGTCACCGGAGGCTGTGACGAACAGATCGGGGTTGGTCGGATGCCAGCAGAGCTGATCCACGCTGTCGCCGTGACCTCTGTAGTTGTTTTCCTTCACCTGAGGATGAGAGAAAATATTATTTAACAGATCGGACAAATTCCTACGTCCACCCAGAGCCCTAACTGTCATTCAGAATCAGAAATAGCAGAAATGTATACACATTCTACAATATTTCCCACTTTTTGAAAATGCCAACAAACCAGGCGTAAAACTGCTGTAAGCCACATCACTTGCAGTTACATCTATATAATAATCAATCTTAATAATAATGCGATCCATTCAACTAAATAAAAATGATCTGTACTCTAATGGTTTCACATGTTAACCATTATAAAATATGTAAAATAATGACAATAGGGAGTTAATTTAGTATGAACTGGGGTGTTTCTGATTAATTTATCCTACAAAGTGTAAAACACTGTTTTCTAGATATTTGATTAGTTGATTACATCATATAGTTGTCAACCATTAATTTATTAAGCAACTATTTTGATAACCTATCAATCATTTTTAGTTAGTAAATAATAAAAAAAAAGCTAAGTATAGTCATAAATGTGAATATTTGCTGTTTTTTTTAGTCCTATGACAGTAAAGTACATATTTGTGTTGTAGACAAAACAATATTATCTATCTAGTATTTTTTAGGAAACAGTGATCAACATGTTACAATATTGTCAAAAGAACAAAAAGGTTTAATCTTTAACGATGTGTTGTATTTTAAAAGCTTGTTATATAATCCATTGTGTCAAATATTCATCTGAAAAGTAACTAAAGCTGTTAAATAAAAATATAAAGTACAATATCTCCCTCTGAAATGTAGTGGAGTCGAAGTATAAAGAAAACAAGTCAAGTACCTTAACTTATATTCAATTAAAGCATTTGACATTAGTTAATGTTATAAAGGCCTATTTGGACTTAAAACATAATATCTTAATTACAAACTAGTATAACTTTAACTTATAATAGCTATTACATTTACTAACAATATTACAAAGGCATACACGAAAAGGGTTTTTACCTATAAACTAAGAGTTAAAATGTTAAACCTTGAATTGAAGGCAGATTTCGTGGTTAAGGCTCATTTTTGCAATAGCTATGGGTCTGTATGTTAGTAGTATGGTACATATTACGTAATATTCAACAAAATAAAATAGTTTGTTTTATTAATATATGTCTAAAACCTGCTCATTCAGTCATTCTCTGAACCGAGGCTGAGGCCATCTGTGCATGCAGACCTGTAGACTAAGACACTCACCAATCGGTCCTTCTCCAGGATGAAAACACTGGCTGTTTTATCGAAAGATCCGGAAGCGAGTCTCCTGCCATCGCAGCTCCACGCCACCGAGTGAACTTTAGCTGTGTGAGCCGGGAATTCACGACTTTTGTTGTTATTTCTGAAGCTCTCCTGCATCTCTTGGTAGTACTGCGACGCCATCTTAAACACACTGTCCTAATGTTTAATAAAAAAGGGTTGTTAGTAGCTTTACTGCCATCTTCTGCTCCGGAGTGGTAATGTCAGGTAAATTCAATGGGACCAGTGTGTGGAATAGTGACATCTAGTGGCGAGAGTGCAGATTGCAACAAACCGAACAGCCCCCATACTTACTACTGTAAATTATAATGCATTTTTTTTTTGTACATTTTTCATGGCTTAACCCTTTATCGCCAAGTGTATCATAGTTGATACATTAGTTTTAGAGACCTTTAAATCATCAATATTTCATTCCTGAAAACCTGATGTATATACAATCAGATACATGTAGTACAAAGATAAACCAATGCAATGTTGAATTACTAAATATTTTGTAGCTTATTTTAGGGTCAATTCCTGTTGAAAATGTGTGTATCAAATTAGATACAGCAGGTATATAAGTCATTTATCTGTAAATCTGTCCATTTTCATGTTATTTCATTTCATGCATTATATATTATTATCATGCATAACAAAGTTTAAAAGGTGTTGTTATGAGCTTTATGTAGGACCTAAAAAAGTTGTATTCAATATGTTTTCATGTGTTTAAAAAAATCCTGCTATGAAAAATAAATTGCAACAAATTCTCAGTGTATCAAATATGATACAAAACAAATCTCATATGCAAAGTGTTATTTAATTAATCTTTTTTAATTACTTGTCAGAAGGTCCAATAAACTCTAGTTTCAAATAATTTAAATTTTCTGGCAATTTTTTGATGATTCATGCATTATAGGGTTAAACATTACTGAAATGTTCTTTGAGATGTGATGACCCTCTATAAAGGGTATAGCAGCTCAACAATCAAGCTTTTAGTAGCCTATGTGCCATAATTCAACATTCATGGTCATTTTCAGTGAGCAGTCTTTGCAGTTTAATTTACTGGTGACACTGAAGTCAGTAAAAATAGATGAGTATTCATTAACAGTGGAAATGTAGAGTATGATACTAGATTTTGTTTAATTGTAAATATATAGTACCAGTCAAGCTCATTCGGGAAAGTGTGTCCATCCTTCCTTACATTGGGAATAACTGTTATCAGCTGAGTCATCATTTCCTCTTTCAAGTTTGGACTTTTGAGTTAAAACAAGTTGTCATGTTCGAACCAAGAGCTTGAGCCTGGTGTAGTCTGTGTTTATGTGCTTTATGACAAAGATTACTTCTTGTGATCAGAAAGCAGATTTAAAAAATGACATGAATCAGGTGGTAGTATTTCCACACTCTTAAACACTTTGCCCTAATGTGTAATAAAAAGGGTTGTTAGGAGCTTTACTGCCATCTTCTGCTCCGGAGTGGTAAGGTTAGGTAAATACAACTTTTAAAGGACCAATGTGTGCGGGTGGTATATAGTGACATCTAGTGGTGAGTGTGCAGATTGCAGATTGGTATAGTCTGTGCTAAGAGATGCTCATTGTTTATGATAATGATTCAGTGCTACTTCTTGTGATCAGAAAGCAGATATAAAAAATAGAGATGAAAGAATCAGGTGGTAGTATTTCGACACTCCATTTGTATCCCAAACACACACAATATTTGTAATCACCCAAACTCTGTCAGATACGTAATTCCCTTTGTTTCTCCCCACAACTATATCTAACAAGTACAAAGGCCCAAAAAGCAACTCATCTGCAGGCTGGCTCTACAGCTGTATGCATCATACAGCTCGAACAAAACAGAGAGTAGCCATGTTCGTAGATCTGTTCTGAAAATTGTGGAAATAGTAAATACTAAATTTGCCCAGGGCGAATAAGTTTTCATCCTGGGAAGACAGTAAACACAAATAGCTCAGAAGATGCTGGAAAAATGTTAAATAAAAATGTTTTTATTTCCCTCATGAGATTTGCGTTGAGAAACTCCTAAATTGCAAATGAACACATTGGCAAATTTCATTGACATTGGAGTAGAGACAGAGTTCTGACACGATAACAGGAGATAAAAAAAACTAAAATGTTACCATGAGAGGAAAGAAAATGTGGGTTTTCCTTTATAATTCGGATGAACTGAACCTTTAGGTCCCACAAACTTATTACTTTGCATCTGTGGTTTTTGCTGATTTCTTCTTCATATAAAGACAACACAAGTGTTAAGTTTGATTTGCAATTTATTTCAAGTGATGCTAAAATGAAAATCCATGTCTTAAAAAACTTTTAACACTCCATTTATATCCCAAACACACACAATATCTATAATCACCCAAACTCTGTCAGATACAGTAATTCCCTTTGTTAAGTAGCCACTTGGTTAACAACTATATGCAATCAATACAAGGACCCAAAAGGCAACCCAGCTGCAGGCCAGCTCTACAGCTGTATGAAGGCCTGTACAAGGCCTCGATATGCATAATATTCAGGCCTGTGGCAGCTTTAACGGCTCTAGTGGCATGTTTAATGTGCAGCCTAACAGTTCAATAACTCCCTAACATCTGGTCCTTTGCATTAGAATAAAATACACCTAATGGACAGAACAAAATGCACTTTTAAATGTGTTTTTGTGTTTTAAGAAAGACTGACAAGGTGTGATAGCATCATACAAATGTGCCTTATGTAATTGCATACTCTTCAAAATGTTGTTCTTAATGTTGCATCACGTTTCAGGAAAGCTATATATAAACAGCAGGCCCTACAAATAAAAGTTCAAGGAATGCACGGTGAAATGTGATGGTGGGCGTGTTGACAATACGCGTGTGTCAGAATATGTGCATACAGGACTTTGGACTCGGTGCTGATTCAGTGGAGGAAGGCGTGTGGAAGACATCTTTTCTCCAGTGGAGGGACGGTGACAGTATTTATCTCATGAGCTTTCACACCATGAAATGTAACTGGGGGATGTTTAGGTTTAGAGGCAGGTGTCTGTGGAGAGGTAGACAAAGTACACAAGCACCTCATTCCTCCAAAGGTCTTACTTTTTTTAAACGTTAGCCTTAAAAAAAAAAATTGGCTTGCCGTTTTTTTCCTGATGCCACCAGCTCTCAAGCGATTACTTATCAAGCCCCAGAAGTGAATTTGATGAAATTTTGTCCCAAGGACCCTGAGAACATTTCTACTAGATGTGATTTAGTTGCAACTATGTGCTACTGTCTTCGCTGTCTTGGGGGGCAAATCTCTTGCATTACCCCTTTAAAACCTGAAATATCAGTCACATTTCTATTCCACATTTGTCTTATTGTTCCACCTTAAACCTTCACAAGCCTTACGACACACTGATAGTCGACACGCTGAAACCTGGACAGGCGCTTCAGCTGCAAAAGCAAAAGAAAGAAAGGAGTAGCTTTCTGTACAATTTTATCTCTGGTTGTAAAAACTGTTCCTGGTTGTTTTCAACTCCCTCCATTTAGACTCAGGAAGAGGTTTGGACTAAACAGAGTAAGGTCATGAATGAGATCCTCTAAATACCGCGATACTACAGGTAAGGCTGCACAATTAGGGTTAAAGACAACAGTCTGGTTGTTTTGTTAAATATGTATAACCATGATTCGGGCTGGAACTACTTCAACCATCAATAATTGTCAAAACAAAAGCAGGCAGATTATTTTTTTTCTTGGATCAAAATCCCAACACTTTTTACACGAAAAGCTAATTCAAATACAAACTAATTGATAGATTTTCATGAAATTGGTTGAGGATATTTGCAGTCTTTAGAGGGTGAAATCCAACAATTATAATGATCTCTTGATTTCATTGTAGTGCCACCATCAGTCCAAGATGTTTAACAACCTCCTAACCTTTCCTCTAGCTCTACCTT
The DNA here is from genome assembly GCF_963691925.1 of Scomber scombrus. NCBI lineage: Eukaryota > Metazoa > Chordata > Actinopteri > Scombriformes > Scombridae > Scomber > Scomber scombrus. Next base: position 3,110,062 of record NC_084978.1, on the reverse strand, counting down.
TAGCAAAATGTTTCATATCATTATCTCCACTTGCTAAATCATCATTATGTTGTTTGAATGAACACAATGAACACTTCAGCCTCATAGGGGGAAGCTAGCAGGATTTTTGGATTTCAGTTCAAGGTTTTTCATGCATTAAAACATTTTGTGCGCTGCTTATTTATCCAGGAAGCCACGTTTTCATTTAAGACAATCGATATTTCAAGATAATTGTGTTCAAGTTCAATAATTTCCGATGGTCCCAGCCTTAATCAAGGTTATCCATTGTTATGGTTGAAAGAAAATCTCATACTTTTTTGCAATCTTCATTTAAAACCATCAGTATTTTTCACTACATGAAATAAACTATATACATTTGTTTCAGTACTGCCACAGACTAATCCCAACATATGATTACACACAGCCAACTGTGCAGCCCTCAGTACGTGTGGGTGTGAGGAAGAAGAGGAGAAGCAGAAGAAGCTGGATTAACTGGATCCTAAAACAGTACAGTGCATTCCTTCTGATGACACAAAGTGATATTGAGCAGATCCTTTGTGCATCAAATAGAAGAACAAAAAAACAGCCTAAAACTTTGCAGTCATCATATGAGTCGAAGAGTTTGAAGAAAAACTGAGGTTCTGTGCAAAAAAGTGCAGCTTCCCTCGTACAGTTCAGTCATTCTGTCCTCAAGGATCCACAGGTTTGTATTCAGAAACAAAGAAAAGACAATTTAAGAAGATCAGCCATTGTATGAAGCTCCACTGTCACTGATTTCCGCGGCATATTTTGGTGTTTAGTACATATCATCCATATGATTGACTATTTATACATTGACTCATCCATGTTTTCTCTTTATACAAAACTTACTTTGTTGGCCAACCAGATGGACAACAGTCGCAATCATATGAATATTAGAAAACATGGTAACAGGTATGAATGTAATGTTTTCCCACATGTTTCATGTTACCAGCAAAGTTTCAAAATGTCTTCCTCCAGCTGGTTTTAGGCAACTGGAATAACAGTTCAGATCTCACAGTTTTGACTACTGAAAGGTGGAGCATCTACAATGGCTATACATGTTAACAGTGCAGTCACACTGAGCCATAAATAAGTAAATAAATGAGCTACATGTTAGTCATGTGACTTTTCTTTACAGGCCCTGGTTGGCTTTTAACTGGTTAATGTGAACCTTAAAAAAACACAAAAACAGCAGTACAACAAAAGGCTTCTCTGTTCTACTTATGACCCAGAAAAATCAAAAAGCTGTGTTGTAATCGTTCGCTAAAACTTCCGATTTAAGAGTGAATATTTGATGACATCACTCCCATATAGATCAGTAAATACATGGATCAGATAACATAAACTAAACCGGGATCCTCAGAGTCCATCCTAGCACTCGGCGTCGGTGCTGCCGTTCTCAGGCCCGGCGCAGATGGCGGGCTCAGTGTGGTCAACTCCGTTTGACTGGACACATTTCTCTGTCGCTTTTTTCTCGTCCTCCCCAACACTGTGGAGCAAAGACAATGAGAGGGCAAAGGTCAGAGATCCCAAACAACCAAATAATCAAACCATATAACCATAACCTGGTAACTTTATGGAGTAGCCTAAATAGTTATGTGGACAATAAACCTTAATCAAGATGATTATTAGGAGAAGCCCAGTGAACACAGCTGGATGTCTACTGGACAAAACCAGATTTGTTGATAATATGGACTCTTTTATAAAAAGGGGTTTCTACAAAGATATGAACATCATAATAAGCTGTGTGCCCTTTCAGAAATATAACATATCTGAATTTGAAACTGAATATCTGAATGTCAGTTTCCACACCTGAACATCTGAAATTCTCAAACCTAAACATGTTTCTGCTCATTTAATTTTTTCCAGTAAGCAGCTTTTGTATGAAATGGTGCTACACAATTAAAACTGGAATTTAATTGAGTCACATTTAACGTAAAGTAGGGCTGAGATGATTAATCAGTTAATCTAGCTAAATTGGCTATATTTAATACCGTCCCTTTGTTTAGGCTGCAGCATCATGTGATGTCTGTCTGGTTTAAAACATCAATAATAACATTTAATCTGAGGAATATGATGGAGGCAAAAACACTAAACATTCTGTGGTTTCAATCTCTCAAATGAGATTATTGGCTGTTCACTGTTGTATATAATTATAAACACAATATCTTCAGTATTTGATTTGTTGGTCAGACCAAACAAGCAATCTGAAAACATCACTTTAAGCTAATTTTTATGATTTTCTGGCAATTAATCAAAAAAGGTAATCTAGATGAATAAATAATAGTAGTAATCATGAACTGCAGCCATAGTAATGAGTCATCAGAGCCCCCTTGCACCTCCCACCCTGGTCTCAGTCATGTTGCTGTTACAATGATTCTCCACCTGTTAATGCAGCCGTTGCTGATCGGAGACTGTGCTGTTTCTTTCTCAGACAGAGAGCTGCAGGACCTCCTCTCCTGCCAGGAGCCCACTCGAGGCTCTTTGCTCGTGTCGGAGCTCTTCCTCCTGGCTACGATGGGTCCCGGCCCTGATCCTCGTCTCTCCAGGCTGACCCTGGGACCCACCGGGTCGGAGGGAATGCTCAGCCCCTCTGGATCCTTGCCCGAGTCGCTGCTGGTGCGCTTCCCGTTCAGGCTGTCGGAGGAGGAGACGTGGCTCATCTGGCCCTCCTTCTCATCTGGAGGGGAGAAAAACACTTTGGGTTTGTGTACGTGTGTTTGTGAGTGACCCTCTCTACTTGGATCACAGCACATGTAGGACAACAGTACTTATGTAACATGCTGCTATGTAACATGCACTATATCAGGTCAGTTCAGTTTCCTGTCATCAGTGAAAATCAATGTTATATACAAAATACCTTTATTAAACAGTTTAAAAATATTTACATTGTTTTTGTGGTTTATTTTACAGTGTTGTTTGGTTCATTTCCTCCCTCCACCTGTTTTGCATTTTTATTTTATTTTTAAAATTTTACTGGTTTCAATATTTTATGATCACTCATTTTCTAATGTTCACTTAAAGGACTAGTGTGTAGGATTTAATGGCATCTAGCAGTGAGGTTACATATTGTATTCAGATTAATACCCCACTAGCAAGCATTAAGGTGAACCTACGGTGGCTGCGGAACTAATGAAAAACACAAAATGCACCTCTCTAGAATCCGTATTTTGTTTGTCCATTAGAAACACAGCAGTGAAACATGGTGGGCACTTTGAAGGAGGACCCGCTCCCTATGTAGATATAAAGGTCTCATTCTGATGTAACAAAAAAATAAATGTTCAGGTGATTATACACTAATTAAAACATACTTATGCATTTTATATCCAATTTCTGCCAAGTCTGTTCCACTAGATGCCACTAAATTATACACACTGCACCTTTAAGTTGATGAATATTCTCTTTGTTTTCATACTGAATATAATGAATCTGCTGTCCTTTTCAATTCACTTTTGATGGAGAAGCGTTTTCATTTAGTTCTGGTTTTGATCTGTTGTGGCATGTTGGAGCGCAGAACTCAATTTCTCTGACTCAAACTGCATTTGCTGCCGCAGTTTGATACAGTTTAGTCTTTAATGCTTATTTCATTTTATTTATCTCTGTTTGAAAAGAGAGAAGTTTTTTTTTGGGATCCAAACTGACCAGCTTCCCTTCAGACAAGAGTACGTCATGTATCCAGTTCAATCAATCACGGAAAAACAGATAAATCCATGTCAGCAGTAATCTGACCTCTTTTCATGCTGTGTGTGTGTGTGTGTGTGTGTGTGTGTGTGTGTGTGTGTGTGTGTGTGTGTGTGTGTGTGTGTGTGTGTGTGCGTGTGTTGGTTTAACGGTGTAGGTCGCCCTCTTCTGGACACATACAGACATAACAAATCAGATGGGTTTTGCCCTCGAAGCATGAGACTGTTATGAGTACAGTCTCAGCGGGGGGGAACCTCTGACCTGTGCAGAGTGAACAACACATGCTCCAAACATTGACTGGCAGAGCAGAATGATAATTAACAGCAGGACCTCATCTGAACTGTCGGGGACAGAGCTCACTGAACTGGCTTCATGTCTGAATTCAATGTTTTTCTTCCTTGTTACCTATTTTATCATCATTCAATTTGACTGTTTTATTGTTCTGTGAGCCTATTTTTGATTTTATTGATATTATTGATGATTGATAGTATGCATTATGACAAACCCTAGAGTTTAAGTGCCCCATTAAAAGCCTTAAAGTCTCCTTCCAGTCAAACACATGTTATCCTTCAGTTGGATGTTGTTCTATTGTTTGTGTTGAATGATGCATGTGCAGAGTTTGTTTTTACATTCATCTGTTGAAGGAGGAAAGTTTCTCTGTGCTAAAAATTAAATCTCAGTTTAACATGTGTGCTATGAGCATATTTTGTGACTTTTTGGAGCCAAAGCTGCCAGTACACAAACACATAGAATGAACTTTACAGTGAAAGATGAGACATTTTGTGTCTAATAGTTTAACTTTGGAAATGAAAAATAATTGCATATCAATATAGTCTGGATTTCTCAATGATTTCCTTATGAGGGAGAAGGAAGGGATGTTGTTTTAAGGATGTTTCATTTTGTTTTAGGCCCAACTTATTATTTAAAGTACAGCATTTGTATATGTCTGACAACATGTCTGGAGGGGAGCTTTAAAGATCATCATTTAGTTTTGTGGTTTGACCTGTTTTTTGTTGGGGCAAGAATTAACAAGATGTTCACAACTACAAATACACATTATGTCTGTGGGAGGATTTGTAGGATCATTTTAAGTGTATAATCACTTTCTACTGGATGGAAGTTTTAAAAAAGCTCTATGTGTAAGATGATTCAGCTCCACATAGTTCAGAAACTAGTTCATTTGTTAGTTTATTAGTGAGTCTCCTCCTCAGGTGTGTTTACCTCCAGAACCAGCTTCTCCAGCCTTGTTGCGTCGGCGTCTCAGGATGACTTCCAGCTCGCTGTCCTTCTTGCCCGGAGGCGACGGCACCGCCTCCTGGGAGCCTCGGCTGGGGCTCCGCTTCACCGTCTCCTGAAGGCAAACACAACACGACCGTCACTGCAGGAACGTTATCACCCACAAGATATCTATCCACATTTCTACCCAAAACTTTATCAATAGATAAATACTAGATGTCAGTGTATGACAGTATATTAAAGCCCCAATCTGCACTTATTTGTAAATGGCATATTACAGTATCTACTATACATATCTACTTTCATATAAACACATAAACAATTTAAGTTACTGACTTACACATTAAAAACTCTATTTTATATGTTAATTTATCACAATAAAGTCTTATTCTCTTCTTAAAATGTACTTTACTGATTTTATTTAAGTTTATTATTATAGTTTTTTTCTTTTCATTTCCATTTCATCTTTTCTTTTATCTTACATTACTGGGATTGCTTCTATCTGTTTTATCATAAAATGTAATTTCTACTCAATCTGTCACTATTGATTTGCGGCCTTGTGTTAACCACTTTGGAATAAATTATGTAAAGTATATGAATGGAAAAAAGAAAGTGTTTATTATTATCATTGTTTATGTATTGTGCAGAAACATTACTGATGTAAACAAATATTAACAGCTTCATAAAATAATAATCATTTACTGATTTAGGTGTTGTCTGTTTTAAACCTTAAACTCAAGCTCAATGAGCTGTTGATCTTAAAAACGTTTGATTACAATCATGATCTTGATCTCTTTATAGAGATGCAAACATGGTCAAAAAATTGCTTCACCTTCTGTTTTGTCATCTCAATAATTTACATGAATATAATTATGAGATATAGTTCGTTAAGGCTGAATGAGGATTTTAATGTCAGCAGTTTTGAAACATCACACATGTTGTAACACAGCTGTTAAAAAGCTGTTTTTCTTACCAGGATGCCTTTGAGTTCCTCCATGGCGCTCTCCTGCGGTTTCTCCTCACACAGTGGAGGAGGAAGGGGCTGCGAAAAAGACAAATAATTCACCTTAACTGTAAGTTTCTCTCTGTATGTTAGTCAGCTGATGTACAAACACAACTCATGTGCAGATCACAGATTGTGGCAGTTTCCCGTTCCACAAATAATTCATAATAATTACAATTATGAGTCTTACAGTCCACTTATATGTTCATGCATGGGTCACAAATGTGGTATATCTGTTAATGAGTTAAATGTGTTGAATATAACATGACAGAAATGATTTGTTGTTTGCCTGCATATTGCAAATGTATTGAAACTAGCCCCATGATCACTAAAAAAATGGATGTTGGATGTTCCAGCTTTCTCAGACTGAAAAGCGATGAATCAGCTAACAATTTCTCTTTGATTTTGATTTGATGGCAGCATCAGTGTCAGGGTTTCCTGCAGATGTCTGATCTTCCCCCCTGTTGACAGAAGTGATTGAATGTTTGCTACACTAGCGCTGCAGACTTCCCTTTGGAGAGGAATCATGAGTCAGCAAAGCACACAGCGTCCCGCCCATGAACTTATTTAAAATGGATGTTAAAGTGTGTTTAACTGATTAAAACAGGAGGGTCTGCAGCATGTGTGTGTGTGTGTGTGAGGTCAGAGCAGGAGGCACATGTCTTTTCCCCAGAGAGCAGAGATGACATCACCTCACAAGATTAATGCAAATGTCAATATACTCACTTTTACTGCTACTCTCTGTGGCAGCACAAAGGAGACACATGGAGAGAGAGAGAGAGAGAGAGAGAGAGAGAGAGAGAGAGAGAGAGAGAGAGAGAGAGAGAGAGAGAGAGAAGAGAAGAGAAGAGAGCAATCAGCCAGAGTGTATTCAGACTGCATAAAATCAGATCACAGCATGAGCTTTTAAAGGAAGAAAAGGACAGAGTGATGTGTAAAGAGACATAAAATAACAGAAATATGTTTAATTTTCAAACTGATGAGGTAGAAATATAATTTATCTTGTTCCATTATGTTTAATTGTGTTGTAAAATTGATTTAAAGGCCTCAAGAATAAATGAGCACCTCTGATGTCAGCTGTCACCTTTGACCCTTGACCTCCTCACTATTATTGCAAGCAGGGTCAGTACCTAATGAGGACTGAAGCTGGGCACTGTAGAGATTAAAGGAGGGGTTCACAGTTTTTCAAGTGTGTCTGAAAACAACAGTCAGGAGCACAAATGAACACAGAAACCTATTTTTTCTTGCTGTAATGATTCCTCCTGTTCATACTGATCATTAGAAGATCCCTTCATAATGTTTACAATGGAAGTGATGGAGGACTAAACCCACAGTCCTCCTTCTGTGCAAAAAAAATGTATCTAAAAGTTTAATCTGAAGCTAATATGAAGCTTCAGTCGTCCAAATGAGTCAAATCTTCATCTTCTATGTTTCAACGTTACAGTGTTTTTAGTAGCAAAGTCTTTTTGTTACTATACTTCCACCACAGCTCAACAGGGAAACACTAAGAGGGAATCTGATGCTAAAAAGACTGTAAATGTGTCAGATATCACTTGATATGACTAACTCACACTGATGAAGCTCAATAGAAGCTGATCAGCTACTTTATAATGACTGTGTGGAAACACTGTAGATTTTATCGTCCATCACTTTACATTGAAAGCACATTTTTGATCTTTTAATAGTCAGTATGAACAGGAGGAAAGCTTTAATGTTTTAAAAAAATGTTTACAACCTCTGTCTGCCTGTTATTGAACCCATTTCTGCCTCATCTCTTACCTGCTGTGTCTCTGCATCCTGCCTCTAACTCCTCTTCATGTCAGAAAATTAACAACACGTGGAAATATGGATCATGCAGCAAAACCTAAACTTGCTCTGTCGTGTCCTCACCTTGCTCTCCTGACTCTTGACGGGTCGCAGGACGACGCCGTGTTTGATCCGCTCCATCATCTCATTCACGGCCTTCGACTTCACGTCGTCTGCGCCCTCACCAGCTGGAAAGAGAGACAGAGAAGACAGAAGATGGAAAAGATGATGCATAAATAAGAACTACAAGATAAATAATAAAGTTCTATGTTTAAATAATGTGGGATATAAATAATAAATACATATGACAACATGGATAGAAAAAGGTTTAATAGTCAGAGTGAAACCAACCTGGAGGCTGCTCAACCTTCACGGATGATTTGGAGCCTTTTGAAGATTTTCTCATGATGGCGATCAGAGAGCTAAAAGAGAGAGACCGATAATAATTAAGGATGATAAAGATTTTAAAGGAAATGTGTGATCAATCAGGCATTTATCAGTGAATCTGAGAAGCAGATAGTAAACCTCTCATTTCTCTTTTTCTCTCTTGCAGCTCCGTCGCTGTTTATTCCATTTATAACACAGTTCAGAGATGTTTTACTGACCTTTTTTCTCATTTTACAAACATAATTCAAACATTTCCAGCAGCTCATTTAGATGCTCGTGGCTGTAAAAAAACAAACTGAAAACGTTGCTGCCATATTTTCTAACTCATTTCATCTCGCTGCACATCTGCTGCCATCAACCTGTCAACACAACTTGATCTGCAGCAGCATTTTAATGAGTAGTATTTATTTAACCGTGATCACATTTCACACTAAATCCAACATCTGATGTCAGAATGAGAAAGATATATAAATGAGAGCAACATCAGTATATCTTGAATGTGTGATTATATTGAGGAGGACACTTAACGGAGGCTCAGTCATCTCCTTCTTCTTCTCCTTCCCTTCCTCCCTCTCTCTGTCTCACTTCCTCTCTCTTGAGTCAGTAACAAATTAAATGCATGACTAAAAGTTTGAAGTCAATGAGTACCAACATTTATACACATTTGTAAGTGAGAGTCATGCTTCAGAAATGTGAGACACTCCATCAAAAACAGACCTGGCAGCACTTTGCTGTGGACACTGCACGTAATGCTGCTTTTATGCACTTAAAAAAAAAGCATTTCAGTTTCAACGGCCTTCTTTATTTCAATTTGTGCTTTTTGTGTCTCTCAAAGCACTCTGTAAGTACTCTGTTGTCCTTACAATTAGATTTTAAAGATGCTATACTAAATTAAATAATAATATATAAAGCCTGGTAGGATAGAATACAATAAATCATGTACTTAATATCATGTTTGTAGGGTTGTGTGTTTTTTCTTTCTGGATTTAAAAGATCAAAACATCACAACACAGGGCAAGAATCCATCTTGCCAGGCTTCAAGTGTTTGATCCACCGGTGCTTCGGACCTGGACATGATGGACATGATCCTGTGATCTTGCAAAATCATCTGACTTGCAAGGTAAGATGGTGATGGGCAGATGGTTCATCCAATCACCTGCCAAGTTGTGTCAAGTATCTGCCCTTTTCCAAACAGTTTCCGACTTCAGTATGACAATCCAGGTCCTCTTGTTCCATCACGACACAACACTGATTGGACACGATCAAGTGTCACATGACCCTGTCTTGCAAAATCATCTGACTCACAAGGTAAGATGGTGATCCAGGTCCTCTTGTCCCTCTGTCTCATATATATATTTTTATTTATTTTATGGCTTTTGCCTTTATTTGTAAGTACAGTAGTCGGCAGAGAGGCTGACAGGAAACAGGGAGAGAGAGAGAGAGAGAGAGAGAGAGAGAGAGAGAGAGAGAGAGAGAGAGAGAGAGAGAGAGAGAGAGAGAGAGAGAGAGACAGATAGAGAGGAATGATCTGCCTCATCGATCCCTGGTTAGATTTGAACCAGTAACGTTGCCTTTATGTAACACACGCTTTAACCACTCGACTACCCAATCGATCCGGATACTTTCATTGTTTCATTTGTCCCACAATACTATGATTACTAAATAAAATAATAATAACAATATTAACCTTAAAGCATGGTAGGATTGCACACAGTTAATCATGCACTAAATATGATTAATCTATAGTCATGTCTGTGGACCAATCAGCATCTCTCGGTCATCACAAGGTAAGAAGCATTTTTTGAAAGTGACCGCCTTTTTCCAAACAGGAAGACTTCTCACATGGTTCTGTGTAACAAACCTATTAGGCATGTCAGTTTAGTTCAGTCACACAATCTGACTGAGCAGACCCTCCTCAGCCTCTGACTGACCTCTAGACTTTTTCTCTTTAATGTATCTCTGACTGAACATTACGGTATCATTACGGTAACATTACGGTAACATTACAGGAACCACATCAAATGAAACCGAGTCCTATGAGTCGTCCTCACCTGAGGGGGTTGCATCTGGACGGGGGAGGCGGAGGAGGCGGTGGTGGGGGAGGAGGAGGGGGAGGAGGTGGCTGTGGGGGAGGGGCAGGCGGCGGAGCCACACCGGGTGCAGCTGGAGGAGGGGGTGCTGGGATGGTCTCCATGGCGATCTTTTCCTGGGTCTCCTGGAGCTCCCGGAGCTCCCGGACTGACGAGAGGAAGGGACACAAAGGAGACATTTAATATTACAAACAGCTTCTTCATCAGCTTCATGTGCTGCAAAGACACTTTAAAAGGACATTATTTCAGTAAATAACATAAATATTCATCAGATAAGTGTGTTTATCTGTTTATACAATTGTTAGTTTCTCTCCTATCATATTTAGTAACTTACTTTTGAAATTTTAAACTGAAATTCAAGCTTAGTAATAACAGCATAATAGTGAGGTAATATTTTGATAATAATGTGTAATAATAAACAGATAGTTGTGCATTTCCAAGCCCTGATTCAGGTTTAATACACAGAACATACCAGATGTTTCCAGGTAACAAATCAGAGCATTAAAATGAGCTTTTTACAGTTTTACTTTAAAATAACTGTGAATGTTTGGAACATAAGGGACACATTTCAGCCTTGTTATCTGGTAATTATCAATCAATCAATCAATCAATCAATCAATCAATCAATCAATCAAATAAATCTGTTTTGTTTTATCTAAAGCCAAATCACAAATTACTAATTTTGATTTCAAAGAATTTCCATTTAATTTTGAGATTATTATGCTGATAGTAGCCCATAATGTGTTGAGAATCAGGTTATTACTTTCTTAATGTTGCACTAATATAACCTTATTAATGTTAGCAGGTTAAAACATTGTTACCAAAGTTTTGCTGTGCTTTCACTAAATAATCTGCCTCATTATTACCTTGTTGATTTTGGCCTCGTATTACCCGATTACAAAAAATCTCTCTAATAATCTTTAGTTATTACCTGCTTATTACATGATATTCTTTAATTATTACTTATCAGAATATGACCTCACAATTGTCGTTACTGTTATTACTGAGTTGATATGGCCATCACATTTAATATATAATGATCTGTAAGTCTTTATTATCTTTTATAGATGTATTTTTGTTATTTTTTTAACATGATTATTGTCTGCTGATTAGTGAACTCTCCTGCACATTTTTTGCAATTTTTTACTGTCATTTTTTTTTCTTTGTATTTTGCTTTTTTTCTTCTTAAATTGAGCAGAGACCTATTGTATAAACATGTGCTGTTTTAACGTCTCCTGTCACATTTGTATTGTACATTTCTATTATCTGGTTTTATGCTGTTAATTACATATGTGCAAATAAAAAATGTACTAAAACTAAATCTATTACTCTTAATATTACTACAACTACTAGTGCTACTAATGTAACTTATAGATGCATCTGTTTTTCTTCTTCTCTGCTTTAGAAGCTCTGGTTAAATCCTTCTATCTCCCACATGTGACTCCAGAGTGAAGTCTCTTACCGAACACACTATCTTCGGACACGGTGCGACTAAAGCACGGAATGAAAGAGGCTTCTGTTTATGTTCCTTTTTTAACGGTTTTCTGGTTGAAGCCAGTTGGTGGTTTTTTTTGGCCGCGACTTCATGTGACCCATTTAAAAAGTAACAGACAGATGCCATGTTGCACGCAGGGAGAAATTCTGCATGTTTGCCAGTTTGTCGTGCAGCAGATGGGTCAGTGGTCTGTGTCAACGTCAACAGAGAAATAAATACTAAACAGTTGCTAATGTTAGAGGCCGGTAACAGTAGCACTATTTAACAAACGTCATGTATTCTGTGTATCATTAAGGTGGTAGTTAAGATAGTTCTTTTAATTTTTACTCCATTATTGATTGAGACATGTGCATTAAAACCTGAAATCAGATCGTGTGAGTCTCAAGATGAATAAAGCTGCAAAGAAATCTGATTTTTTTTAGTGTATAAATGGTGATTAATGTCTTTATTTTTTCCCTTTACATTCTCCCATGTGTAGCTTTTCCAAAATGTCATGTTTTATCATATTAATATTCCATTAAAATAAATTAACATATTTTTTATTTACTTAATCAAGGATACATGATGCACCAAATTAGATAAATATTTTAGAGGCAGGTTTTCTGGCTGCATCTAAACATCAAATATTGAGAAAATGCTAGAGGTCTTTCTGCACATTGGCTCAAATCATCAAAGACAGATTTGGTATCTTTAGGGGCTTTGTGATCTCCACTACAATTCAAATTTAAAGTTTGATTCAGTCTGATTTTGAGCCTCAAACTGGGAAGTAAGCTTTGTTTAAGTGTTAAAGGAAAGGTTTACAATGTTCCAAGTGTGTCTTAAACCAGCAGTCAGGTGTCCATATGAACAGTTAAAGTGTTTTTTTCCTCTAATCATTCCTCCTGTTCATACTGACAATAAAAATAGCTTTAAATGTGCTTTCAATGTAAAGTGATGGAGGACAAAATCCACAGTGTTTCCACACAGTCATTTAAAAGTAGCTGATCAGCTTCTATTGTTCTTCATCAGTCTGAGTTAGTCATATCAAGTGATATCTGACACATTTACAGTCTTTTTAGCATCAGATTCCCTCTTAGTGTTTCCCTGTTGAGCTGTGGTGGAAGTATAGTAACAAAAAGACTTTGCTACTAAAAACACTGTAACGTTGAAACATAGAAGATGAACATTTGACTCATTTGGACGACTGAAGCTTCATATTAGCTTCAGATTAAACATTTACATACATTTTTGCACAGAAGGAGGACTGTGGATTTTGCCCCAGTCACATTATGAAGGGATCTTCTAATGGTCAGTATGAACAGGAGGAATGATTACAGTGTTAATGTTACTTGGGCTCCTGATTGTTGTTTTAGTCTTGGAAATTAGTCTTTTAATATATCAGTAGATGCATTTAATAGTGCATGTGTGGCTGATGGTGTCTGTACACAGTAAACATGAATAACAGGTCTGAGCTGTTATGTCTGTGGGTTCATTTTTGCTGGTAAAGAGTTGACAAAAAAATTCTCATTTTTGGAACGGCTCAGGAATGAACAGTAGACACTCAGTCTTCTTTATAAGTTTCTCTCCTTCAAGAGTAACCCCTAACCCCCTAACCCTAACCCACGATTCAGCATTAAATGAAACATCAGGTGGTGTCTAAATACATTAAAGGTGTCCAAAGTGACACAGTTCTTTTTCTCCTATGCATGCATGGGCAGTGTGGGGTTCATTGTTTTGTTCACGGACACACAAACAGGCAGTAAAGGTCAGTTTCACCAGCTGGCTAACTGCTAACATAGCCAGAAGCATCAGTGCTGTTGCTATGGTTACCTTGAGCACTGATTTAAATGGTGGTTAAACTAATAATGTGAAAACTATGTTTGAGGTGTCTACACACATGGTGCTAATGGGAAACATGCCAGCCAATCAGAAACAAGTATTTTCTGTTGCCATGGTGTCTCCTCGTATGGGCTTCGTGTGTGTGTATGTGTGTGTGTGTGCGCGTGTGTGTGCGTGTGTGTGTGTGTGTGTGTGTGTGTGTGTGTGATCCTTCTACTTGTGATTCACTTCCTAACTGATCAATGCACCTCCTGCTGTGTGTTAAAGTGTGGATAAGTATCACACACACACACGCACACACACACACACACACACATACACACACGCACACACACACACACACACACACGCACACACACACACACGCACGCACGCACGCACACACACACACACACACACACACACACACACACGCACACACACAGACACACACAGACACGCACACACACACACACACTCTCACCTGTGTTCTCCAGCTCGTTGTTCTTCTTCTCTGACTGCTCCAGTCGTCCTTCCACCTCTTTCTTCTCCTCCTCCAGCAGCTCCAGCTGCCTCTGCAGAGCCTCCAGCTGCTTCTTCACAGAGCTCTGCTCCAGCTGCAACTCCAGGCTCTGAACCTACATACACACACACACATATGCATGTACTGTATGATGTGGTTTTGAAATTTAAAGTTCATTAAAATCAATAACAGAGATGATTTGGTAATAAATTATATATAAAAACAGATTTCAGCAGTCTGAAAAGGATGTTGGTTAAAGCTACAGTTGTTTCGACAATGGGCTTTTATGATCATTTTCATATGAATGTGATTTTAATATCATTTTCATATGTGTTCAGTGAATTATTTTTTAACTTACTAAGTGTGCTACATGTTTTCAGTTTCTCACTACAGCTTCATTCTTTATCTGGATCCCACTGAGCTTTTACAAAGTGGTTCTCTCATTTTAAACAACTTTTGATACTTTCAGGTTATTATTGATTTATAACTTTGTACATGATTCAAACCATTTTAAAGTTGATCATCCTGAAACACTTAGAAACTTTAATTTAATAAATTGTGTTTGTTGGTTCATGGTAAGTGGTTTTGTTTTCAATGATGTATAAACAAAAATATTTATATTAATTTTTTCTGTATTTCCTCCAATTTCTGCACAGTAAGTTATACAGTATATGGAACTATAGAGGAAGTGTATAAGGTATATGATTAAAATCCTTAATTTTATACAGTATTGCAACTGACTTTGAAATTCTTGCTTTGATGTCATTTAATTTATGTTAATTTTGAGTTACTTTATATCAGGTTTACAGCATGATTTATTATTAATTTCTACCATGAATTCAATTTCAGACACTATTTCAATTTCATCATTTATCATTATCGAGTTTTTCTGTATTTTACAATCTAGTTTTCTCAGCTTTATACTTTACTTTGGACCTTTTAAAATCAAGTTGCTCTTGCTCAAGAATCTCCTACAAAAATATTGTTGTATGAATAAAATAAACCCACAAAAATAAACCCCTATTTTTTAAGCCCAGTTCTCTAGTCAGCTAAACAAACCAGTGATGATGACTCAGCCTTTCACCATGAGTCGAGCTGTCTGTCAATCAAACTGGACAGATATCTGATGGAGACGGACATGTCAACGGCTCTTCCAGGGGAGAAAACACCTCCCTCCTGAAAATGTTTGGAGCTCTGACAGCTTTTTGTGTGTGTGTGTGTGGGGGGGGGGGTTACCCTCTGCTGATGCTGCAGACGCTCCTCCTCCAGGGTTTTGGTGATGGTGGCTACATCCTCCAGAGCTTTCAGTAGCTGAACGCTGGGCTCAGCACTCTGTAGCAGGAGCATACTCTGCCTGTTGGCCTCCTTCTGCTTCACCAGCATCTGCAGGAGGAGGAGGAGGAGGAGGAGGACAAGGAGGAGGAGGAGGAGGAGGAGGAGGATGGAAATCAGTAATAATTCTGTTTTAATCCTGCAGGGTTTTTCACTTTTCAGGTCAGTAAACAGCAAATTCAGGACATTTCATTAATCAAGCACAAGGTTATTAACACACACCTCAATTACCAGCAAAACAATGCAGGTCACCATTTACCATTTACTAGTAAAAACACCAGACAGCTTTCATTTCATAGACAGCAGTAACTGGAAGTGTAATGAGACAGCAGCAGGATGGAGGGTGATTCCAGGTGTTTATCACATTAAGGGTTAGCTGATGTCTGATGTGTTTGATGGAAGAATGGAGGAAAAGTGGAAAAGTCCTCCACTGCATTCTGATTTACTTCATTCAAGAGTTATAATCACATATTTTTGTATCCATTAGAAGCTGAAAATACATATTTTTTCTCTACATGAATAAAATAAATAATATTTCAGCACTCAGTTCAATAGATTCTAATAGTAATATTGTTTATTGTGACAAATCAAAAGGGAATTATCTATAACTCTGCAGCTTTTTAGCCTCTTTTAGCTCACACTTTTTGGTTTTATGGCACATTGTCTGACTTTTCCTGGTATTGCTTCACCTTATTTTGTATATAAGTTGGAGAAGTGTCTGTTCTTCTAAAACTGAGAATAGCCCAGCGTCGAGCTTTGAGGAATACCTCGGTATATTTCCCTAATTTTTCTCTCATTCTTTCTCTCTCAATATCCTTTTTTTTTTTTTTTTTTTTTTTTTACTTTTTCTGTGATGAAACTACTATACACTGCCTGTCAAACACCAAACAGACAATGCTACAGACTAGATGATGAAGATAGTGGAACATTTAGCAGCTAAAAAGCCACTTTATTTCTTCAGGAGTTGGTGGAGATCGAACTAAAGCTAAAAAAGAGAGAGCAATGTGTGACTTTTGTTATTTATTTTGATGTTTTTGTGGCCTCCCATTTCTGAAAAAATCTATTAATCTGCTGTAAATTAGTCTGCTGTGCACCAGCAACCATATGCTGACACAAGAACACATACTCTGACCTCCTGCTTGGACTATGGTATAAAATAGTGCCTCATTTTAACTTTGACAGCAGTGTTTGTGTCAGCTTTTCTTTACCTCATGTGCATAAGTCTCCGCTTTGACTCTGAGACTCTGCTCCAAGTCGAGCTGCTCCTTCATCCCATCGTACTCCTGAGTCGCCATCATAGAGACTGCAGAGAGAAAACATCAGATTAACACTTATGAACACCAATTACTGCTGTCAAATCATATTATTCTAAAAATGTCTGAATATTTTTACTAAACAACAACTATTTAACTTGAAGCTTTTTTTTCTGCTCTCCCTTTTTTTCATTAATATAGTGTAACATGCTGAATGTGTATTAAAAAAGGAGTTAAAGTTTAGTAGCATTAACTTTACCTATTGTTATATTTTATATATATATATATTGTATGATATGCTGTGACTCACCTCTGTTAAATCTCTTGATGGTTTTACTTTGTTGATCAACTTTTTCACTAAGCTCCGTCATTTCTGCCTGATCTTTCTCAGACTGCGAACAAAGAAAAAAAACAGAAATATGCTTTAATTTACAATTTGATCTACAATGTAAACTTTTCAAACAATATGTTGCTATGACATGTGAAGAATTGGTGATAGCATGTTTTTATCCCTCCTCACCTGTGCAGTCACCTCTTCTATTCGTCTCTGCTGGTCGTGAACCTGACAGACGAAATTCTTCTTCTCCTCCAACAAGCTGTTCACTGTCTCTCTCAGCTCTGACAAAATACAGTCACACATCTGAAAGTGAGTAACTTCATACTAAACATAACAAAGTGATGCACACTTAAAATGTCAGCAAGCAGACGAGAATCATTAGATTAGATTAGATAGAGTGATGTTGATGAGCAGGGATACCCCACAATATAATATAATATAATATAATATAATATAATATAATATAATATAATATAATATAATATAATATAATATAATATAATATAATATAATATAATAGAATAGAATAGAATGGAATGGAATGGAATGGAATGGAATGGAATGGAATGGAATGGAATGGAATAGAATAGAATAGAATGGAATGGAATGGAATGGAATAGAATAGAATAGAATAGAATAGTGTACTGTGGTGTTATGACTCCATGGATGTCATAGACAACAAGAATTATAGAAACATATCCTGGACAAATTTTGGTATCTATGAGGTTTTTTAGTTGAAGCTGACAGAACTGTTTGATTTAAGTCTATTGGTGCACATCTTTTATTTTTACCTCTAGGTGCAAAACACTTAAATATGCTTATTTATTGAATACTAACTGCTAAAATGCTGCACTGTCAATATTAGTACATCTGATTTATTAGAAAGGGTTCTTCCTCTGGGGACCATGTACTAAATAAGTTTAAGATTTTTGATATTTCTTTAAAAAAGGTGACATTGAATACCATGAATACAATGAATGGGCTTTATGTGAAAAACCCAATATGCAAAATAAAGAGAGAAAGGCTCATATATTCATTGCAAAAAGGATCATCTTCTGGGGAGCATGACTTTAATATTTCTTGTGTATATACCTGGACATTTTATGTTGATTTTAGGATTAGTAATCATCTTCTTGGGACCATCAAACACAATGGTAGTGAACATGTAACTGATTGTGTGTACTGTACCTTTAACCTGCTGTTGGTACTGTATGAAGGTGTCAGGACTGCTGTCTGCTGCGTCTGTTTCTGTTTCTGCGTCTGCGTCGGCCTCCAGCGCGATGCAGTCGGAGATGCTGGGAAGCAGCTCGTCCAAACATGGCCGAGACGTAAGGCTCAAGTACTTCAGCTTCCTGTTCTCGCAGTTCAGCTGGAGGGCAAAGGTCACAGGGGTTAATGACAGGTCAACATTATTAATAATACAGACCTCTAATAACAGCATTATGGTACTGAGAGGATTTATGTATTGTAGAGTTAATGGAATACACTTCTCATACATTTTCCTTGTTTATTGATGTTGATTTGTTGTTGTATTATGTGATATATATATATATATATATATATATATATTTAAAAGCAAACATGAATAGTTAACTTGTTGGATAAACCTTCCAAACAACATTAAAGTTTCATACTGTACAAGCTGAGAGTTTCTGCTGTGGAGGCAGTAACAGATATATGATGAGGTCTGTGTGCAGAGTCATCCTGACTCAACTATTCACTCTGTTCTGATCCTAATGCCAGCTGGACCCTGCACTAATCTTATAGCATTGATCATTGAATCTGTGTGTGTGTGTGTGTGTGTGTGTGTGTGTGTGTGTGTGTGTGTGTGTGTGTGTGTGTGTGTGTGTGTGTGTGTGTGTGTGTCTGACCTTTGTGGCCAGGGCCTCTGCATTCTCCCGGCATGACTTCTCGATCTCCAGCTGAGTCTGCAGAACACTCACCTCCTCTATCACCATCTGAGACACTGAGGGGAGAACACACACACACACACACACACACACACACACACACACACACACACACACACACACACACACACACACACACACACACACACACACACACACACACACACACACACACACACTTTTAATGGTGCATGAAATACTGCATTAAAAGTGCAGCGTGTAGAATTTAGTGGCATTGAGGGGAACAGACTTGTGGAATATATGGAACAATCATTGTGTTATCTTAGACTGAGCCTTTTATATCTATATATTTCTACAGTAGCCCAGAATGGACAAATCAAACTCTGGCTCTAGAGAGGGAATTTTGCATTTTTCTGGGTTTTGAGGCCACTGTATGTTCTTCTACACACTTTAAAAGAGGAGGAGAAGGAGGAGGGTATTCAGTTTGTTCGACCTCACTGCTAGATACAACTAAATCCTACACACTGGTCCTTTAATCAGTTTAATAGTTTTAAGTTAACAGTAATAAAAACATAACTCATCAGTGCAATATAGCAGGAATAATCATGATGAATTAAATATAACAATTTAAAAAGTATGTTATATGTTAAAATATGACCAGTATCATTCAGCATTAACAGCGTAAAGTTACATTAATATCCAAAAACATTTGTATTATGTGGGTTTTTCTTAAAAATCGCAATAAGTCAGACATCCTTGACTGATACTTATTTATAATTATCTTATATTGACTCATTTTTGCAGCATCTAAGGTCAAAGACTAAGATTACAGCACCGTTTTTATTGCATAAGAATAAGTTTAGTTTTAAAGTTTAGACTTGATCATAATGTCCTTTAACTTTTCTATAAGTTTGTATTAGTGTCATAACTTTTGGGTTTGTGTGTTTGAGAATATGTGTATTAATGATTGTAACAAGCTACAGCACACTATAAAAACAATACCTTTATGTCATTTTCATTTATAGTGATTTATGTATTTAGAGAATCATGTTTCATTTACCAAGCGAACTGTGTAATCTCATGTTTTTACCAGCGAGCATATCTTTATACATGACCTCTGATGTTTAAAAAACACAAACTCACACAAGCTTTTGAAGTCAGCGTCTAGATTAGCACATTAAAATAACCCTGAGAAAGAATAATGTGATGTATTGTCATGATTACATCCAGCGTGCTTGTGTGTAAAACCATCAGAAACCATCACTGAAGCCTGAGGTTGTTAAACGCTCGCAGCTGTCGGACGTGTCACCAGCGCTCGGCTAGTCCTCGGTTATTTTAAAATGACCCAGATATGAAGAAAAGACTTTGGGAAGATGAAGACTGAGAGGAGAAAAAACTCAAAGTGATGAAGAAGCTTTGCTATCATGTCAAAAAGAGCCATTCATCTTCCTCTCCTCTTATTTTCTCTCTCTTTTCTGTCTCCTTTCTTTCTTCTCCTGCTGCATTTCATTTGTAATAAATCGAAGTGCTTTTTCAGTCTTTGTAAGTAATAGGTGTTGACCAGGTAGAGTTCATAATATCCATAGTGAATTTAATTTCTAATATAATGTGTTTATGGATTTTCTTGTTTTCCAGTTCATGACAAAGTTTTTTTTTTTTCTTCCAATTGTGACATCTTTATCACTTTATTGTATATTGTATTCTTTTTCTCATGTAAATACTGTTTAAATGTTTTTTTCTCTCTTTTTTTCTTTTCGTATTGTATGTTTATGTTCTTTGGCAATAATAAAACATTTTTAAAAACAAAATGGTAATTTAAAATGCATCTGATACACATTTTTTTATATATGCAAATGTACAAATTTGACCTGTTTTTATTAAAATAATGAATAAAATCAGCATTTAAACATGTTGCTGTATTCATCATATTCTATAAAATGTTCTCCTGGACCATTAAATAGAGTTTTTTCCACAAGATTAATTAAACATTTATTAATGACTGATGGGGAATTGGGATGAATTAGTGTTGAGACTAATTATAAGTGATCAAACATTCAATTTACTAAAACTGAACAAATGATTTCATTGAGTGCCAATTTGAAGTAATAATCCAAGTCAATTATAAAGTTTTTAAGCTTTTCTTCTCTGCATGTTGATACTGAAACACAACCAAGAACTAACTATTAAATCTAAATATAACATCAAATCTTTACGGAGCTCAACTATCATTTCCTGTTAATCCTTCTCTCTCCATCTTCATCGATCGCTTGGGGTTCTTTGTGGCGACACAGTCAGACCTGGACTCTCTCAGGCTGCTGTGGCTGGATCGTGTTTCAGCCGACAGGAAGCTCCTGCTAACATCTCTGATCCATTAACGCTGTCCTTCCTGGCTGATGTACAAGCCCCAAATGTGATTACACTCTTCACACGAGCAGCGGAGAGCAGAGGGGAAGGTTTTCCTGCCCTCAAAAACCGCTGTCAGAGACTCTCAAACAACATGATTAATGTTAGCTTGCTTATTTTAAAGCTTTATTTAAGCTCATGCAACCACTGCAGGAAGTTAATGATCAACTGTCCAGATGTAATGCATCTCAGTAAAGTAGCTGTGCACTGACCTCAGACCAGTCTCCTATTAGTTATGTTCATCAGGATTAGTTTTGCAGCAGTGATTTACAGCTAGTGTCAATGTTCAGAGCTGCAGAGGATGTAGTGAAATGTTCAGATGGTGCAGTCAGAAGTAAAAGAGAGTGTGGTTTAGCTTGTATATGATGAACAAGGCCTTAAATAATCTTTATCATTTTCAACCTGCAGTTATGTCAGTAGTAGTTTACCATTTTCACCGTCTTAGTATGCTAACATTAGCACTGATGGCGATGTCATTAGCAGGTATAATGACGATGAGCGACATGAAATCAGTTTGATTATATATTATAGACCAAAATATTGTCTACAGTTTGGTTTTTACCCAACTGACCATTGATCAAACCAACAAATCAATGACTCATAAATAAAGTTATAGTCTTCAAACTAAAGACGAGGAGTCGACACCTTTCCAAATACGAGAGCCGATTACAAGACACAGTTTCAACTAAAAACTACAACAAACCAACTTTGTAATTAACCATCTCAACAGGTAAGTCACTAAGTCATACATTGTATTTACTACAAGCATATTACAAACATTTAAGCTATATGAATGATCTGTGTTGGAGAATTTGAATCTCTTTTCAATCCTTCAATTCTTGTGGAGCTGGTTGGCTGCTGGTGTGCAGTTAAAGTTCAGTAGTTAAAGAAACACATTAAAATGTTTATCACCTCTTTGACACCAGATTTCTAACAAAAAACTAAATTACTATGTAAAGTCACTGTACTTCAGATTCCAGCCATGAAGAAGAAAAACATTATCACATTTTAATGTTGTCTTTCTTTTAGCTGGACTTTTCCTAATTTCACTCACAGTAAACAATAATGGAAATAAAATGAATAATTGTTCTAATTTTTTGTGCAGTGGATACACATTTTTGAATATGCAAAAGTACATATTTTTAAAAAAACACCGCTCACAGGTGTTGTTATTTTCTTCATATTCTTTAAAATGTTCTGGACCATAAAATAGTGACTGTTAACTGTCTTTTATGTCTCTGACAGCTTCATTAAGGATTAATCAAACATGTATTAATGACTGATGAATGTGAATTGATATAGAGACTAATTATGAGTTAGAATATGAACAGTATGTAAAGGGTTAAAAGTTCTCATCATTCAGCATATAAACAGTGTAACAGTCACTAACACCTGCTCGGTGTGTGTTTCATTTCACAAACATCAATTGAACAGTTAATAACAGGCTGCCAGTCCGTCATCTTCTACATGCAGACGGGTTGTTATGCTGCTGTGAGAGGAATCCTCCTGCCTGCTCAGCACACACTCAAGTTTCACACAGACAACAAAAGTGTCTCTAACACACTGACACGCTGCTATCAATCAATCCAGCTCAAATAAAGACTGAATCTATTGGAAATGATCCAGTCCCTAAAACTCCACTAAGCCTCCTTTTTTTCATGCATCAAAATGCTTCGTGAGTAAAATCGATTTAACCTTTGTGTCGTCCTCCCGGGTCAAATTGACCCCGTCTGTTTTGACTGTTCCTTCTTTCCTCCCTTCCTCTTTCTCTAATTTTTCCTTCGTTCTTCCCCTCCTTCTCTCTTTCTTTGCTCCCTCCTCCTTCTATACTTCTTTCCTCACTTCCTTCCATACTTCTTTCCTTCCTTCCTTCCTTCCTCCCTCCCTCCCTCCCACCCTCCGTCCTTACTCCTTTCCTTCCTTCCTTCCTTACTTCTCTCCTTACTTCCTTCCTCTTTTCCTCCTTTCCTTCCTCCCTCCCTCCTTTCCTTCCTTCCTTCCTTCCTTCCTTCTTTCCTTCCTCCCTCCTTAATCCTTTCCTTCCTTCCTTATTTCCTTCCCCCCTCCCTCCTTAATCCTTTCCTTCCTTCCTTCCTCCCGCCCTCCTTACTCCTTTCCTTCCTTCCTTCCTTCATTCCTCCTTTCCTTCCTCCCTTCCTTCCTTCCTCCTTTCCTCCCTCCCTTCCTTCTCTCCTTACTTCCTTCCTCTTTTCCTTCCTTCCTTCCCTCCCTCCCTTTTTTCCTTCCTTCCTTCCTTCCTTCCTTCTTTCCTTCCTCCCTTCCTTCCTTCCTTGACTCGAGGATAACAGGAGGGTTAAGCAAATGAACCTTAGAAGGAAAGATGGATATTACTTTGAACTGGGGCTGGCCTGTATTTTGTTCTTGGCCTTAATAGAAGAATGAATGACTGAGATGTTGAAGAAGAAATCTGATATTTTATGTTGTGGTTTAGTTTTTG
>NC_084978.1:2993890-3083890 GCF_963691925.1 Scomber scombrus | reverse complement strand
ATTACAGAACCAAACTGTATCTGTGTCATGGAGGCCTTCAGGACCACAGAGCCTATTATGTCTCAGCCTCGCGTGGATCTCAGGTGGACTGTCGTCTGCTCGCAGGCTACATGACTAATGCTTCTCTGTCTGATGATGCAGCCCCGACACAAAGCAATTAGTCCCACACACACACACACACACACACCAGCAGGGCTTTGTGTGTAGTTGGTGTGTGTAGATGCATTATGTGGGGATGCTTTTAGACAGCGGTCTCTCTCTCTTTCTCTCTTTAAGACATCACAGTGCGACTGCAGACCAACCAGCAGCTCATATATTGATCTGATTTCTGAAACACAGAGCTCTGACTTCATTTAAAGCTTTATATATACATTTGTTAGAAGTACACAGATTCAAATCCATTACTTCCTTTTCCGCTAACAATAAAGGCTTGATCCTTTTTTTTATTTTAACTGCAGAGCACCTCCGACCAACGCTGCACGATCCTCCTAATGTGTTATTTCAATACTGCAAAGCGCTTTTATTCTGCATCAATACACAGAATGACTGTGAGAGGTTTCTCATCGGTTCTCATGTTTTATGTAACATTGGACCATTATATCATGACCTTAATATAGTTATTTTAATCATAAAAAATAAAGAATAAACTCTCTCTGCTCTCTGAAAGCTTCATTAAGGATTAATCATGTTTATCTGTGACTGATGAGCTCTTTATGAATGATTTGTGGTTCCATGTGTGTGTCCATATGAACATTAAAGAGGATTTCCTCACTGTAATCATTCCTTCTGTTCATACTGATTATTAAAAGATCTTTAAATGTGATTTCAGTGTAAGTGATGGAGCCCCAAAACCTCAGTGTCCAGGAGAAGGTACTGTACAGTTTCTTTAACATGCAATTTCTTTATCTGGGGGGATTTCAAGATCCTGTAAACTCTGCAAATGTAGATATATAAACTATGTACCATATATTTAAATATGTGTGCACAAATGGATTATATGTTAAGCTTGGCTGAAGTGTTATACAGTCTTTGTTTGTTGGGTTGCACAGAGATTGTTGATGCATCTTGACTGAGATTTTGATTCTCATGTAAGGTATAGTCTTTGCATGACCATTCCTTTTGTGTTGTACTCTTACCAAACTACATGAGGGGAAAAAAAGTCCCTGATCATTGGACGATAGCAAGAACATGAACACATGGGAAGAAGATACTGAAGCCCCTAGAAAGTGCATCAGACTCTGAAGCCAATTTGACATATTGACAAACCATTTATTTACAACTTCCTGTCATTACATGATTCACACTGTCCCTAAAGGCATGTTTTTCTGCACACAATCATTGGGAAAAAGAGCAGCTGTAAAACGGAGGAAGAATTTGATCCATACAGTCCAATAACCAAGGGTGTAACTTTGGTTTTCTGCCATAACATTTTTCGATTTGAATCCCATTTCCTGTATTTTATACATACATTTAGGGAGTAAGGTGATACAAAATACAGGGAATAATGAAGTTGGTCGTAATGATATATTCCACCAGAAGGTATATAGGCTTGTATCACCTACCTAGACTCGTAAAATCTAGGCTGGATTATCTCAGAGATGCCAAAGTCTCTTTAAAATACAGTTTCAGAATTTATGAAAATGTAATAAAGGCAGATTTCACTGTTTTTTCCCCCCATATGTAGACCACTTTAGACCATGCAGGAATAGATTAAAAACAATGATTGTGCATGGAGATGACAGAGACTGATTAAAAAATAATAATAAACACATTTGAAAGTGGGGGGATTTTGAAAAGTTGGAGTAGCATGTCCCTCCTGCCAATAACATCTGGAAAGTCTAAAAGATCCCTACAAATATGAATGATTTTAACCTAACATTAAAGTGAGCAGAGAGCCAACAGGAAGTTAAGTTGGCTCGGCAAGAGCTGGAGGTGCTGAAAAAGGACTCCAGTGATCTATGGAGCCAAAACCACAGGAAGCATGTAGAAACCTGCAGAATCCAGTTCTCCTTAATGCATCCAAATGGGCCCAAATGGGTCTCAGTGCGACTGTTATTGGTCTGCAGCCGAGTACGATTGCTGTGTTCAAATCTGCCCGAATCGTACCGAGTGGGGAAAACGAATATCAGTCTGATATGTTTGCCAAGTGAAATATCTCAAATGTCACTAAAGGGCCAAAAGTTGGGTATAGATAAAAAAGAAGAGCTTTAGCCGCTGTAGATATTTAACCAAGTGACCTTTGAAATCCTTGATGGTGTTTGTCTCTGAGCGTGATGCCAGAGAGGCTCCGGGTTTGGGTGAGGAAAAGACGAGCAAAGAAATCTGAGAGTATGATATCAGAGAGAAGGAGGACAGGGAGGGCTGCCGGATCTATTTTTAATCCCCTCATTCAATGTTTAATGCTTGTGGATGGGCTTTGGTGGTGTGATTCCCTCCCAGCAAGAGACTCATTTAAACCCCCAGCGCTCTCAGGGCTCCGTTCAATCGCTTTAACCACCGTTTCAACCCACATGCCACGGCGGATCGTCCTCTGCTCGGCTGCACTGCAGTTCAACTGCGGCTCAGACACAACACGGGAGGCAGCGGAGGAGAGAAGAGAGGCTCATACTCTGCTATTTATAGTCCTATTTTTTATATTTTACTGGGTTTTTAAAGCTGGTGTCATCACAGGGGAACACTGATGAGCTGATGTGTCACATGATCATTATTTTACCCTTTCCTAGGACTTAAACTAGTATTTTTCTTTATTTAAAATGCTATTTGATGCATGATTTATTTGAAATGTTGTACATAATCGCATGAACTTGTATGTGTTTATGATGTTATGACTAATGTCGTGTCCTGCCAGAAGATATCTTGCTGCATTTTTGATGTTCAATACACAGCAGAGGCATAAAAAGCACATGACAAATAAAGAATTAACCAACTAACTAATTAATTGATGACCTCGGTTCAGGAACTATAATCGCCACCCAATTCTGATTCAGATACATCTGCTGTTGTGTTCGCTGGCAGCTGTTGTTTAGAGAAGCATTTGACCGCCGCAGATAGCAACAGAAAAAGATGACATGAGATTGACGCAGTTGTGCAGTTTGTTGCGAATCCGCTTAGAGAAATAACAAATCTGTCGATCACATGTTAACTAAAGAGAAACATTAAACATTCTGACATCAGGCAGACACCAAAAAGAAGAAAAGTTCCACTTATGATGCTCTTATTCCAACAAATAAGCTTTTACATTAGGTCGTTCATATTGTAATATTGCATGTCTATATATGTAAATGTTTTAGTTTTTTTAATGGTAACATCTATTAATGTTTAGCTTGACCTCTTATCTTAACCCTAACCTTGTTCTTGTTCTTCTAATGTTTATCCCTCTCTATCTTACTGAGTTCTTCTTCCATCCATACTTTGAGCCTTTTCTCCTTGGATGAGAGTTTATCTTCCATTCTGTGTTTAATATCCAGCTACAATAAAGCTACAGTATACTAAACACTAGCGATTGGTGCATTGCAGCAAACACCTGCATCAGCATCAGGAGTCTCTTGTTACACTGTACGATTATTAGAAAGTAATGGACACCTATCAGCCAATCACAACATCTCAGTGAGAGTGATATCAATGTATATATTTGATGTGCAAACTAGAAGATAAAGAATTAACCCTCCTTCTTCTTTATAAATCAAACTTTTAGGGAGCTCTGAACTTTCTTCCAGAGCTCTTAAAGCCATGCAATGAAACTTTAGTCTCCTTCATGAGTTACAGTTTGTCCTTTAGGTTTCTGTCACCCTTCAGAAGAAACTGTTCTGGGTCACTAACTCCTCCGACTTCCAGGGCACTGTAAGATAACCGACGCGCCTTTAAAACCTGTAATGATCTGACAGACTAACAACAGAGTGCTGCTTTTGTTTTTCAGCAGCGAGCCAGAGCAGAGAAAAGCCTCTTTAGTGACAACGCATGTTATTAACAGCTGATCTGGAGGATTAGCCAACGGTAAGCACATTCATCATGAGTAATGGTTAAATCCTCACAGAGTGTTAAAACAGGGTTGAAACGCTGGTCAAACAATGATCACAAGCCAACATCCGACCAGTCCGAACCAATACACAAACCTTTTCTTTCATGATCGATGCATTTATGTAAAATGATGCATTCTGGGGCTAAAAAAGTCAGTTTGCTGCTCGACATACAAAGGATTTATAACAAAAAGCAGAGTATTAATGCCAGTGAGGTATAAGCTGAAACACTAACCCGAAGCTAAGCTGTGAACAATAGGTGGACTAATGCTGTGATGCTGCCTTCAAGTGCTTCTCGTAAGCTTCTGCTTGAGAGGTTCAGAGTGGTAAATATGATTTGTTCTGCATTTGAGGGCCGTGGATGGAGAAACATACAACAAGGACATCTAAACACTAAAACTACACTGTTTTACTCTTACATACTGTTCATTTTTACACTTTTTCTTTGAGCCTGAGATTGTATGTCTTCACCTAATGTGACCTGGTATATACAAAAAAAGATATATTTGACACATCCAAAATTACAAGAATGTTCATTTTTCACATTTAATTTAATTTTTTGAAATAACTCATGTTTTATGTAACACTGGACCATAATATAGTGTATTTTATATAATCATAGAACTAACTGATGAGCTCTTTATGAATGATTTGTGGTTCAGAAGTTTAGTATAGAGACTAATTATGTGAGGAAATACTGTGATAAGTGAGAATATGAACACTATGTGAAGGTTAAAGACAGATTTCTATCTTTATAAATACCTAAATGAATATCTATATTTGACTTTCTGTAATTTCCCAGCTTGGGATCAATAAAGTAAGAGAAAAAAAGGCCAAGATCCATTGAGTTATGTATTTATATTGACTGGATATAAATATCATGTCTTGAACTCCCATCTGGTTCAACTAATGGAGGCAAAAGTTGAATTTTATGCAGGTCCTCTTGTGTTTTTTATGTTTCTTTGACTTTTAGCATCTTGGGACCATGTTTGAAATAAGTGTTTCCACTTTAACCTCCATATATACACAGCATATCGATACCTTATTAGTCCCTGAGGGGAAGCTGCATTACTACAGCAGCTCACACATAACAGCACAACGACTTCAACGATGTGCTCATAAACAACTAAATATTACCAGTCAGGAGGAAAATAAAGATAAGAAGCAATAAGTAGAATTAGCAGCCACATTAGATAGGAGTGACTCATTAATCGTTATAGATTATATCAGTGATGACGGAGAAGACATCAGAGGAAAGTGCAACGATCGAAGGACGGGAGGAAATATGAAACATGTTGTAACTTAAACCCCTAAATGAACTTTCCATCTGTTGTAAACAAACATTTGATGCCACATTAAAGGTAATTTGAAGATTATATTTACAATGTTTTTCCTGCTATCCCGCTGGTAATGCACTAATCTAAGAAGATGTATATACATAACTTAATAATCACAATGAACTCTTTTCTGATTCATTCATCCATCCTGACGTCGTGATTTCTGTCCAATGAGTGACTGATGTAATATCATTTTCAGTCAACAAACAGCATGCAATAGTTGTTGCTATAAGCAGATGACTTTATGGGTTTCTATGAATGATACTCAAAGAAATATGCAGATTTAACCTTTGTGTCGTCCTCCCGGGTCAAATTGACCCCGTCTGTTTTGACTGTTCCTTCCTTCCTCCCTTCCTCCCTCCTTCTCTCTTTCTTTCCTTCCTTCCTCCATACCCCTTTCTTCCTTCCTTCTGTCCTTCCTTCCTCCCTTCCTCTCTCCTTCCTTCCTCCCTCCTTTCCTTTCCTTCCTTCTTCCTTCCTCCCTTGCTTTCCTTCTTTCCTCACTCCTTTCCTTCCTCATTCCTCTGTTCCTTCCTTGACTCGAAGACAACAGGAGGGTTAAGAGGTTTTTGTTATTTCTGTAAATCAACCTATAAATCCTGAAACATCAAATAATTGCCAGAAGATACTAATTCTTTGAACCTGGAGTTTATTGGACCTTCTGACAAGTAATTAAAAAACAATTAATTAAATAAGATTTTGCATCTATGAGTTTAGTTTTGTATCATATTTGATACACTGGGACAATTTTTCATAACATGTTTTTTTTAAACACACAAAAACATATTGAATACAACATTTCCTGCATAAAGTGCATATCACCACCTTCAATCTATTTTATGCATGATAATAATATATAATGCATTAAATGGAATAAAAATGAAACTTGACAGATTTACAGATAAATTACTTGACCTGCTGAATCTCATTTGATACACATATTTTCAACAGGAATTTACCATAAAATAAGCTACAATATATTTAGTATTCAACATTGCATTGGTTTATCTATGTGCTGCATGTATCTGATTGTAAACATCAGGTTATTGAGGGAAAAAATATGAGGCTGATGATTTAGAAATTCTCTAAAACTCATGTATCAAATATGATTCACCTGGCATTAAAGGGTTAAAACAACTTGTACGGCTGCTTTGTGTGTTTGTCGCCATTTTTCTGTCACAAATTAAAATATAATAGATTCATAATTTTTCAAGTCCACCTTAAAAGAATAAGTCACCACAACTCAACATCTAAAGTAGACACCAATGGACCAATGACGTCGTCTATATAAGGTGTTTCCATAGTTCCCATTTGGGTGTATTAACTAGATAAATATGCTATTTCTATAAATCAATATCACAGTTTTCCAAGTATTGAAAGATAGATTCATACTTTTTCAAGTCTAACTTAAAATAATTTAGTCACCACAACTCAATGACTGACATAGACGCCAATGGACTGATGATTAATATATAAGGTGACAAGTTCCCACACTTTTTAGGTATCAGGTTGGGTGTATTAACTACATAGATACAGATGCAAAAACCTGGACTTTCCTGCAGAAGTCCACAGTTCTCGTCTTGTTTCCTGACTGCAGTTTTTAACTGCGAGTCGGGTCAGTTTTTAACCCAAACCACAATCTTTCCCCAAGCATGTGTTTTTTTGTGTGAGAACATGTTGGTAATTACAGTATTTCCAGGAGCACTTCGGTGCAGGGAAAGTGCTGCCACAGGCTTTTATCTAAGTGCAGTAGACTGAATAAGTAGGCTGCGTGAGCTAACAGTGCTACAGGCTATCGGTTTTATAAAGCTGAGTGGTATCACAGTTAGCTTCCAGCTTCCTAAGACTCCTCCGAGAGAAAATATATACTTTGGAGAATATGTACTTTCATCTAATAGAAACTAAGGGTATTTATTCATATCTTTAATATTTTTTGGAGCATGAATGTACCTCTCTCTCTCTCTCTCTCTCTCTCTCTCTCTCTCTCTCTCTCTCTCTCTCACTCGCTCTCTCTTTCTGTGTTTTTTGTCATCTTGATTCCTCTTCTTCGATTTTGAGGTGGGATATTTTTATAAATTTCCCTGGAGGATGTCTTTGCATTGCATCTTTTTGTCCAGTTTCTTATCATTCTGAAACCCACCCAAACATATTCCCCCTGCTCTGCATTTGATTTGAAATTCAAGATTTTTTGGCTGCTATTAAAATCTCATCCTGAGAGACACTGAGCTCCTTTTGCAAACGACTTGGTCTGCTGCACGTGTTTAATACAAAGCATAAATTACAGACTGCGAGACATCCGCTCCGCCTGCATCCGAGCAGATGAAAATCTCATGAACGAGCAGTTACAGCTGTGAGGAAGAGGCAAAGACAGATTCCTACTTTAACATAAAGAGCTACGACGTTGAAGACCAACAAAAGATCCTCGAAACTGAGATTCAAAGAAACCTTTTTGTAGACTTTATTCTATCAGTGTTTTACCTCAAAGATTAAAGTCAGTTTCTATATTTACATTTTTTGCTTTTTCTTTCAATCAACTACCTTCCCGCATTTAAAAATGATGGTTGCATTAATATGAGAAAGGTAGCGTCTTCCTACACTGAGTATTGGAGAGGCGAGAGGATCAAACATTACAGTCTTACTAATTATAACAGAAGTAAATCATGTGACGTTATTATACAGCAACAAACTCCTTGTAAGGAGTTCAGGGAGGATGCATCAGTCAACAAAACATCATATTTTGGAGCATATGGATAGTCGAGTGGTTAAAGTGCGTGCCACAGTATTGCAGCATCCCTGGTTCAAATATTGCATTTCCTGTTGACCTCAATGCTACTAAAGTACTTACAAATAAAGGCAAAAAAGCCCCAAAATAAATCTTAAAAAACCCAAAACATCATATTTTGAATTAAAGAGATCACTGTTTCATTACTGTTTCAAACCAATAAGTCCATCAGCTTAGTCATGACTGTTATTTTAACCCAAACTATGAACTCTTCTAAGCTGCCTAAGTGTTTTTTTTGTGCTTAAACCTCACCAGACCTTAATCATAATGTTGCCACATTATCAAATATATTTATTTTTAACAGTGATTTGTAAGAGAAATGATGTCGACCTGCTGATCCAGGCTGGTCCAATCAGAAAACACTTCCATGAGTCCCTAACCCAAAGGAGTGCATGAACCTATCACATATTCAGTTGTTTAATACGGTAGACTTGTTGGCAGTGGAAGATCTCATTTTATATGATTATTTAATGATGACAGAATAAGTTTTGGGGTTTTTAAAGCTTTGCATGTGAGCATATGAGCATAATATATTAGCATTTAGCTCAGAGCTGAGGCTGACAGGAGTTAGCAGATCTAGAGAAGACTGCTCCAATCAGATAAAAAACAAAACTGACCTTTTCTTTAACTTCCTAAAATAGCAATTTTCTGATGAGTGACCTTTTGTGACTTTTTTTGCAACAAATGCCAGAGTAGCATGACTGAATGTTGACTAATACTAAACTTACTGGATGGTTTTGGGGACAAAAGCCTCAGATCAAGACACCAGAGCCTTTCTATGTGTGCAGTATATCTCTTATAAAACATTTAATTAGTAGTTTAGTGACTTAAAGTTAACCAAACCATAGAAGATTTAAACATTTATCTGAAGCTTAAATGAGGCTTCATCAGTGTGAGTTAGTCATATCAAGTGATATCTGACACATTTACAGTGTTTTTAGCATCAGATTCCCTCTTAGTGTTTCCCTGTTGAGCTGTGGTGTAACCATAGTAACACAAAGACTTTGCTACTAAAAACACTGTAACGTTGAAACATAGAAGATGAAGATGAAGACTCCTCTCCTCCTTTCTTTCTGTCTTTCTTTCATCCTTTCCTTCTTTCTTTCCTCATCTAACTCCTTTTTCTTTTCTTTCTTTCTTTCCTCATCTTCCTCTTTTTTCGTTCTGTTTCCTTCTCTTTCCTCATCTTCTTCATCTTCCTCATTTTTCTTTCTTTCCTTTCTTTCCTTCCTTCTTTCGTTCCTCATCGTCTTCCCTTTTCTTTCTTTCTTTCTTTCTTTCTTACCTCATCTTACTCCTTTTTTTCCCTTCCTTCTCTTTCCTCATCTTCTTCATCTTCCTCATTTTTCTTTCTTTCCTTTCTTCTTTTTCTTTCCTTCCTTCCTTCTTTCGTTCCTCATTGTCCTCCCTTTTCTTTATTTCTTTCTTTCTTACCTCATCTTACTCCTCCTCCTTTCTTTCTTTCTTTCCTCATCTTACTCCTTTTTTCCCCTTTCTTCTCTTTCCTCATCTTCTTAATCGTCCTCCTTTTACTTTCTTTCCTTTCTTTCTTTCCTTCCTTCTTTCATTCCTCATCATCCTCCCTTTTCTTTCTTTCTTTCCTCATCTTACTCCTCCTCCTCTCTTTTTTCTTTCTTTCTTTCCTTATCTTACTCCTCCTCCTCTCTTTTTTTCTTTCTTTCTTTCCTTCTTTCTTTCCTGAGAGGGACTTTGGTACTAAAAACACTGTAACGTTGAAACGTAGAAGATGAAGATGAAGACTCCTCTCCTCCTTTCTTTGTCTTTCTTTCATCCTTTCCTTCTTTCTTTCCTCATCTAACTCCTTTTTCTTTTCTTTCTTTCTTTCCTCATCTTCCTCTTTTTTCGTTCTGTTTCCTTCTCTTTCCTCATCTTCTTCATCTTCCTCATTTTTCTTTCTTTCCTTTCTTTCCTTCCTTCTTTCATTCCTCATCGTCTTCCCTTTTCTTTCTTTCTTTCTTTCTTACCTCATCTTACTCCTTTTTTTCCCTTCCTTCTCTTTCCTCATCTTCTTCATCTTCCTCCTTTTTCTTTCTTTCCTTTCTTTCTTTCTTTCTTTCTTTCCTTCCTTCTTTCGTTCCTCATTATCCTCCCTTTTCTTTCTTTCTTTCCTCATCTTACTCCTCCTCCTCTCTTTTTTCTTTCTTTCTTTCTTTCCTTCTTTCTTTCCTCAGAGGGACTTTGGTACTAAAAACACTGTAACGTTGAAACATAGAAGATGAAGATTTGACTCATTTGGACGACTGAAGCTTCATATTAGCTTCAGATTAAACTTTTAAATAATTTTTTTTTGCACAGAAGGACGACTGTGGATTTTGTCCATCATGAGTAATAGTGAACCTTTTCCTCTGTACACTATCAGTCCAGCTTTAGGGCAGAAATGTGACCCTTAAACATCCTGAGATCCTTCAATGAACCTTTTTAGATCTGCAGGATTCAGCAGGAACAGCTTCCATAGACAGTTAATGTTGGGATTGAGCTTTAATTTTGCACATTATGTAGAGTTAGAAGCTACATATACTCTGTTGATTATCGGCTGATATATCTATCAGAATCTTATTACTCCATAATATCCGTATTAACCCCTAAAATCCAGTATTCAGGCTCTATTCTGTGTTTCCTCTTAGTGTTTCCCTGTTGAGCTGTGGTCGAAGTATAGTAACAAAAAGACTTTGCTACTAAAAACACTGTAACGTTGAAACATAGAAGATGAAGATTTGACTCATCTGGACGACTGAAGCTTCATATTAGCTTCAGATTAAACTTTTCTTTGCACACTTCCATTGAAAGTGCATTATGAAGGGATCTTCTAATGGTCAGTATGAACAGGAGGAATGATTACAGCAAGAAAAACAGGTTTTAATATAAATTTAAGCTCCTGACTGTTATTTAAAAACCCAGATGTATCACAGATTAACTTCACTGTCAGTGTGATCATGATTGTACTCGTCCATCACCGATAAGCGAGTGTATTACCTCACAGCGAGTCACAGGTCAGGTCATGTTTTCACTGTTTTATAGACCGTTAATCTGTGCTGAACTCCCTCAGTCTGGCCTTTCAGATTCAAACCAGCCTCAAATCAAGTACCTGCAGGCCAGCCGAGCTCACCTCATTAAAGCCATTAACATGTGGCCATCAAATATGGAGTAGCAGGTAGAAAGGCCTTTTGAAAGGGTCACAATGGATAAAGAGTTAGGCAGGAGTGGTAACCCTCCTCCTTCCTTCCCTCTCTCTCTCTCTCTCTCTTACACTCACACACTCATCATCCTTCCCCCATTTTCTGCTGCTGAATAATTCATAGCATGAGATTTTAATAATTCACGGGAATAACATGACAAGAGCGACTGCTGTCTGCTCAGGGGAGAAGCGGTGAATGAATAAATGAGTGAATGAATGAAAGACTGAGCGTAAGAAGTGATGGCACCCGTTAATGAAAAGGCAGATTAGAGTTGGTTTTTTTGCTGACTGTGAGGATTTGATGTCCAGTTTTACAGCTTCAGATGAGTTTTTGACATGTTTCTGACACTGGATTTAAGGTTTGAGTTGACTAAGAGACTCAAGGATCTTAGTTGTCCTTCTTATAGTTTGATTTTGGCTTTTTAATAGAAGTTTAGTACATGTCCCTCTCTGACAATCAGAGGATTTCCAACATTTTCATCACTAAAAAACTAAAAAGCATCCCAACAAATAAGCTCAGTTTCACAATTCACTTCCAACTCTCATTAAAAATGTAAATCTAGAGGCATCCAGGTGGCCTAAGGGTCTCATTATGTAACCTCAACGTCCCGCCTTGGACCTTTGTTCTACGTCATCCCTCCTTTCCCTCCAATCATATCCTGACATCTTTCTATTGTCCCTCTCAAATAAAAAGCTACATCTAAAATTTAACATTTGTGTCGTCCGTCTGTTTTGACTGTTCCTTCTTTCTTCCCTTCCTTCCTTCCATCTGTCCTTCCTCCCTCCCTCCTTCTCTCTTTAGTTCCTCCCTCTCTTTTTCCTCCCTTCCTTCCTTCCATCTGTCCTTCCTCCCTCCCTCCCTCCTTCTCTTTAGTTCCGTCCTCTCTTTTTCCTTCCTTCCTTCCTTCCTTCCTTCCTTCCCTCCCTCCCTTCATTCCTTCCCTCCTTCCTTCCTTCCTTCTTTCCTTCCATCCTCCCTCTTTTCCTTTCTCCCTCCCTCCGTCCTTCCTTCTTTTGTCCGTCCTTCCTTCCTTCCTTTCCTTCCTCCCTCCTTTCCTTCCTCCCTTCCATCCTTCCTTCCTCCCTCCTTTCCTTCCCTCTTCCTCCCTTCCATCCTTCCTTCCTCCCTCCTTTCCTTCCTTCTTCCTCCCTTCCATCCATCCTTCCTCCCTCCTTTCCTTCCCTCTTCCTCCTTTCCTTCCCTCTTCCTCCCTTCCTTCCTTGACTCGAGGACAACAGGAGGGTTAAACCTTCAGAATCGCTGATCAGTGCTGACAGAACTCACTCTAAACTCTAAACCAAACATATTGTGTATATTTGCCTTTATTTATCACAGCAGTTCTGTTTATGAAAGACAATACTTCCTCTATTCCAGTAATAGCAGTGTGAGTAAGACTTTATTGGACACTTCACTATGAAATGTGATGAAGGGTACAAGAAAACATCTCCTAGACATATCGATTTGTTTCTCTTCTTTCAGCTCTTGTTTGTTTTCATGCATTTTACCATCATCACTGCCATTCAGTAGACAGTCAGATATACCTTTTTTATCCACTTTAACCTTTGTATTACTACTTATCATCCTAATTACACTCTCATTGTAAAGCTCCTGAAGAAATCTAAACTGTATAAATCTAAACTTTACAAGGTAAGTCGCACTAGATGGGAGATAAACACCTCAGAATAATAGTCTATAGCTCACTACTGGAGGTTTGTATTAAATGCTAACATCATGCTGATATGCCCAAAATGACAATGTTAACACGTTTAATGTTTGTGCTCGGTTCCCCATTTTAGTTTTGCATGAGGTAATTGGCACTAAAAACAAAGTACAGCTGAAGCAGATGGGACTTTCATTAGTTCTGGACTAATTGACGTTTTGACCTGATGATGGAGGATAGAGGAAAAGTTAAAAGATAACCAAAATTAATGCATATGAGTCCAGAAGGGAACATGCATCCATTCAGTAGTTGTTAAAACATCACACTCAAAATCTGAACCTCAGGGTAGCGATAGAGGGAAAGTTAGAGGATCACCAAAGTCAATAGGCTCATGACAATCCATTCATTAGTTGTTGAGATATTTCAGTCCGAACCAAAGCGGAGGACCAACAGACTAACATCCAATAAATCCATACAACCACTAACATGACTAAAACCAACATAAACTAGAAGTCTTCATCTGATTTATGTCATAATAAACTATTTAAACTCTGTATCAGTTAGTCTTTACAGGATTATCCAACGAAGAGGCTTATAGGCTTTAATGATTACTAATGGTTGATTACCCATGCAGAGCAAAGGTTGTTTGTTTAAGCATTCATTCTGAGTTACAGCGGAGCCATCGTAATCCTACTAACCTTTCTAATGGTTATCCCTAAAGATTATCATCTAGAAAAGAAAGTTTGGTTATGTTAACCCCTTACATACTGTTCATGGTCAAATCTGACCCATTTTTACATCTGAGAGCTGTAAAAACACCATATACACATGTCTACGAGCTGGACTTTTCGTAATGTGAGCCATAAAATATAAAAAGTAGAAATAAAGTGCATCATATTTTACATTTTCTGTGCAGCTGGTACACATTTTGATATATGCAAATGTACAAATTTTACCTGTGTTGATTAAAAAAAATTCAAAAATCAACATTCAAACATATTTTATTCATCATATTCTATAAAATGCTCTCCTGGACCATAAAATAAGGATTGTGAATGTCTTAATCAAACACTTATTAATGACTGATGAGGAATTTATGCATGTTAATCTAACTATGAGTCAGAATATGAACACTATGTAAAGGGTTAAAGCACAGATACCCAAGATAAAGGTTAAAAGACTACAAACAAACCTTTCATCCACCTCCAACCATAAAGCACTCTGTCACTGTCTTGTCTTAATGTTCAGATCAGGATCAGAGTAAAAGAAACAATAGAAACATCACACCGAGGTGGAGCTGCAGGTGGAGGCTGCAGGTGGAGCTGCAGGTGGAGGCTGCGTCGTTGGTCTCCTGTTACCTTCTGAACAATAACTGCTCCCTGAACAGGTGAGCACCAAACCTGACATCACTGATCTCTACTCCTGTCTTTCTCCCATCAGAAGTAATGCAAATGATATCACCATCATGTGTGAAAAGACCATGATTTTTGCTGTATTATATTTGTATTTACTTTATATGGGACTTTACCTCAAGCTTAACTTCAAAACTATAGTTTGTTATATATTTACTTATGTTTAGGTCCCCATATTCACATGCATAAGCAGTCTACACACTGTTAGTTAATTAATAAATGGTTTAGAAAATGCTATAAAGTAGTTATAAGCAGATATAAGTGTTTATTAATGTATTTGTTAACAACTATAACTCCTCCTCTATAGGCACATATATATTGATGCTGATAATAAAAACAGATATTGACTGATAATATAGTAAAAAAAAGTTGTAATAAAACAAAATATATCTTAATAATAGGAGAAGTTTCAATTGCTGAGAAATACTGAACATTTATAAACACTTAGACTGCACTTATATCTTCTTATAACTACATTATAATGTGTTATAAACCATTTATTACATGTTTATACACAGCTTATAAATGATAAATATTGGGACTTAAAGTTAACTAAAACATTTGAGTTTCCATCCTGCAGCTATGAAAGTTGCAGCTATGAAACCTGCCTTAGCTGAATGATTTTACCCCTAATACATCACAGGAATATGCTATTAGATTATAATGAATTAAAGCTGTAAACATGCCGTCTATGTATTGTCTTACCTTGGTGGATAGTCATGACAGAAGCCAGAAGCCAGCAGCCGCAGCGTTATCAGCCAACAGTTAATGGCAGAAGTTCAGCTCAATCAGGAGGTTAAACTCCCAAACACACAAACGCTGACCTACAATTGGCTAACTAACCCCACGGTCGTCGTGGAAACGGGGGATACCGCCTCCTCCTCCCCTCCTCCTCTTAAACAACACACACCCATTCAGAGGGCAAGGTGTCGGTGATGTCATGTTTCAAGAGGTGAGGAGGAAAGGTGTGAGGGTTTGGGGGGGGGAGTGATGGTGTCGGCTGTCTGCTTTGTATGTTGGTGTGTGTGTGTGTGTGTGTGTGTGTGTGTGTGTGTGTGTGTGTGTGTGTGTGTGTGTGTGTGTGTGTGTGTGTGTTAGGGGTAAATTTACATTAAACCAGTTTCTTAGTACTTTTATCCCTTGTTTCTATCAGTAATAAAAACAATATACTTATAAATTAACAAAAGTCTGAGCAGTCCAACAGGTTGGAAACAAACCAAAAAGTTAAATCCAGATGATCTAAACCACTTTATATAGAGGTCAAACTGAAAGTGTTAGCACCTGAATTGTCTGTAATAATAGTTAAAGTAAGTGCACAACTATTGGAAGTAGAGTAGGCCAAACTCAAAGCAGGAGGATGATCTGTAAACTGTTATAGATATTTGGGTTATTGAGATTAAGATGAGATTAAACTGGAGAAGTGATACTACTTAAAGAAATGATGGACAAAACAATAAAAACAGGATGTATGTTGTAATTAACCCTAATTATCTTTTAAGTACTAACCACTGTCAAAGTTTCCACCAAAATAATAAAGATAATAAGACTTCTTCTGAAATCCAGAGCCAGCCATTCATTGTCATTACTACCAATGACCACAACATGAACTCACACCATCATAGATTCATGAACAGTAGTAAAGGCAACAGGAAAGCATCCCCCGCCCATATTTGTCTTTCTATTATGAATTCTTAACCCATTAAGGTTTACATTCATAAAACTTTCCCAAAGCATAGAAAAACATATTTTAAAGTCTGTGACATCATCCCAACGTAAAGTCTTTGGTCCGCGTGGGAAAAACACTTCTGCACACATTCAATGGGCTTCATGTTGCAGAACATATAAAACCTTTTGGACTATGCACCAGGTGTGCAGCTTTTATTCATGTGCATACAGTTCCTCAAACATGCATGACTAACATACTCACAATGACAACGCTAACATGCTGATGTTTAGTGTTTACTTTGGTTACCATCATAGCTTCTTAATAGCAACGTTTACTCATGAGCACTAAACACAAAGTAGAATTGAAGCTGTTGGGAATATCATTCATTTTGCAGATATTTGGGCATAAAGAAGATGAAGCTATGACGAAAAGTCAACGGAAAATTATTTAGATTCATCTTTTGGGGGCATGAATTTATGATATAGATTTAATGGGACTTCATCCAGTAGTTGTTGAGATATTTCACTCTGAGACAAAACATGTCAACCTTGTGGGGGTGCTGGAGGATAAGTCGAGGGATCATGAAGGTGTGAAAGATTCATCATCCAGAAACCTTAATCCTTACTGTTCGGTTCAAATTTGACCCACAATGAAACCACCCTAAATGACATTATTCAAGCCTGAATTCTCTCCTAATGTGAACCAGAATATACACAACTGGAAATATTACAAAATCATTTATTTAAATTATTGTGTGCAGCTGGGTAAATGTTGATTAATGGTTTTAATGGTTATAATGAAACCTGCCATTTAAATTGTGTTGCATCCTTCACTTTCATATAACTATAGCTGCCATGTTCTCTTGTTTAGAATAACATGAGATCATAATGTAATGTGATTGTGGATGTATTGTCTCTATAAATGAACTGATAAGATACATACATATAATCTGGTATAGGAATTAATTATAAAGGAAATACTATGTTGTAGATGTTGAGATATTTAACTAGATAGATGAACATTTTGACCTGCTGGCAGTGCTGGAAAAAATAGTCAGGGGATCAACAAAGGAAGAGGGATTCATTCATTGTGTGGGAATGTTGAGTTTCTGTATTCAGTTTCAAAGCAATCAATCCATCAATATTTCAGTCTCGACAACAAAGCGGTGGACCGACCAACCCACTGAAATTCCTACAGCCCTGCTTTAAGTGAGGCTAAAACATGTTTATATTATAATATAACAGGTGACAGTTAAGACACCATTCTTAAAAAAATGTTTATTTAATCAAATTGACCCCGTCTGTTTTGACTGTTCCTTCTTTCTTTCCTTCCTTCCTTCCGTCTGTCCTTCCTCCCTCCCTCCCTCCTTCTCTCTTTCTTTCCTTCCTCTCTCTTTCCTCCCTTCCTTCTTTCCTTCCTCCATCCTTCCTTCCCTCCCTCCTTCCTTCCTTTCCTTCCTCCTTTCTTTCTTCCCTCCCTCCTTCTCTCTTTCCTTCCTCCCCTTACCTTCTTTCTTTCCTCTGTCATTCCTTCCTTTCCTTCCTCCCTCCTTCCTTCCTTCCTTCCTTCCTTCCTTCCTTCCTTCCTTCCTTCCTTCCTTCCTTCCTTCCTTCCTTCCTTCCTTCCTTCCTTCCTTCCTTCCTTCCTCCATTCCTTCCTTCTTCCTCCCTTCCATCATTCCTTCCATCTTTCCTTCCTTCCTTCTTCCTCCCTTCGTTCCTTGACTCGAGGACAACAGGAGGGTTAAACAACTTCACGGTGCATGTTTGTCTGATCTATACTTTTAAAATAAAGTTATGTGTGTGTTTGCATGATGCTCGGTGATGATGGAGGAGTCTGAGGAGGGTAACGTACTGTTAGATAAGGCAGCAGGACTCACCTCTCTTGATGTGTTTGAGTTGTCTCTCGGCCTCGTCTCTCTCCTCCGTCAGTCTGTTGCACTGCAGGAGCAGACAGTAGGGTCAATGAGTGAGATCATGTTCCACAACACACTGAATATACAGTACAGGTCACTGAT
Organism: Scomber scombrus; assembly: GCF_963691925.1. Lineage (NCBI taxonomy): Eukaryota > Metazoa > Chordata > Actinopteri > Scombriformes > Scombridae > Scomber > Scomber scombrus. Next base: position 3,065,803 of record NC_084978.1, on the reverse strand, counting down.
ACCAGCAGCGTCCGGTTACACACACACACACACACACACAGTGAGTCAGACACAACCACAGGCTTTAGAGCAGTTTACACACTCCGCTGTTGCCTGAGCAGTTAAATCCCAAAACACTATAATCTGAAATGTATCGGTCCATATTTAAAACCTGCAGATGATGAACTATGGAGGCCGACTGGTGACTAACATTTTGATTGTTTATGCTCACAAATGTATCATTCATACATTTCAATTAAGCGTTTGTGCCCACAAATGAGTGCTTCCATCCCTCATATTAATAATTCATTATTATTATTATTGCTGTGTCCTCAAATGACTCAATTCATTTCCTTTAAAGTTATAATAGCAGGAGTCACTGAAGTTACAAGCTTTAGTCCTTTAAGCCTTCTTTAAAGTTTGGTAATGTAGTTTTTATTGAGATCATAATAAGAATACATTCATCAGCCTAGCAAATGTATGTAAAATCACATTAAAATCTAATTGATGGTCAATTTTCCACCAGAAGAAACAAATAAAAAGGGTTTCAGGTTTAAATAACTGTTTTTATTTTCTGTAAATCTATTTTATTTGGTATCACTCAGTGTCTATTTGCTCCAGAGCCCTTAATAGAACAATAACTTGCCATTGTCGCTAAGTGCTTGCTCATGTGGGAATGTTGTGTCTCTTTAAAATTAAAACCTGAAGAGTACGGTTTAGATACCTGCTCTATGTGTAAAGTGCCTTGAGATGACTTTGTTGTGATTTGGCGCTACAAATAAAGATTGATTGAGATTGATTGATAACACGTCCAATGAGGTGTCAGCCCACAAAGACCTCGGCCTCTCCTCCAGTCTGACCCGCCACACACATCAAACCCCTGACTCTGCACTGAATTATTAATACCAATAATTCAATGAATAAATTCAGAGCACATGCTACAGTATGAAAAATGTTCCCCTTAGTAGCAGCCGGGATCCGTGACCTACAGAGAGAAAGATTTCGTCTTCGGCTGACTCATAACTTCTAGAGCAGAGGTCTGACTTTAATTTAATGCCACCAGAATCTGAACTACAGAAAGAGACCTGAGGCATTTTTTAAGTTGCCAAATTTTCCTCTGATTTGCAGAACAATCAACTGTCTTCTTGTATGCTGCTTTCAGACCAAAGACCTTTAAACTGATTGCATACAAAAAAATCTAAAATGAACCTTTACATACTGTTCAGGGTGAAATTAGACTCTTTTTTTTTACATTTGAGAGCTGTAAAAACACCCTATACATATTTATTATTGCCTGACTTATGACTTGGAAATAAAATGCATATTTTTGTGTGTGTGTGTGCGTGTGCGTGTGTGCAGCTGATACACATTTTTTATATACGCAAATATACCGTTTTTAAAGGTCTGTATTTATATTTAAAATAGGGCTGGGCAATAAATCGATATTATAGTGATATCGTGATATTTTATAGATATCGTCTTAGATTTTGGATATCATAATATCGTGATATGGAATTATTTTAAAGGCTGCATTACAGTAAAAATGTCATTTTCTGAGCTAAACAGACTGTTCTATTATCTGCCTTCATCCACTTAGTCATTATATCCACATTACTGATGATTATTCATCAAAAATCTCATTGTGTAAATATTTTATGAAATAGCACCAATAGCCCTATAATATTGTCAGAATATCGATATTGAGGTATTTGGTCAAGAATATGGTGATATTTGATTGAGCCCATATCGCCCAGCCCTAATCCACAGTATACAAAAATGGAAATAAAATTCAAAAAACAATATTCAAATGTGTTCAAAAGTTCTCCTGGACCATAAATACTGTATTGTCTTTTTGTTCCCATAGAATGATTAATCAAGCATGTATTAATGACTCACGGTGAATTTATGAATGTGAATTGCTAAACAGAATTTAAACAGTATAAGGTTTAAATCCCAAGCATGACAATAAACCACCCACAACATCGCTGACTGTAGCTTTAATGGAGTGCAACCTCTGTCTATCTCGTTTTAAAGGTTCAAATGCTGCAAAGATTTGGGACATTTTTAAAGGCCAACACTTCAGTCTCAGGAGACTAAAGAAGTGCAGTGCAGGCAGATATCCTGCTCTCTATGTTCTCCATATAAATATTCATTTTTGCTTGATCCTGCTCCCCTGCTGAAGGCCGAACTGCCCCGTCTCCCATCGTCTCTGACACTGACTTTCACTCCCGATCACTTCTGATAACACACTGCCCTGCTCTACAAAAAGCTCTAAAAAAGGCTGTAATTTTCCCATATATACACACACACAGGCTCTGATCCCTTGCTGTGCTAAATTTAAGGGTGAGCAGCTGTGGAGAATCCTGGTTTTGGATGTTAGAGAGGATGAAACTTGGGCGGCAGCAGCAAACTGTAAATGTCACTGAGATTAACAACTACAAACCAACCTAAAACCTCCCAAAAAGTCGAGTTTTCTGCCTGACCAACTAACTCCTTGTGGTGATTTCTTCTTTTTAACTCACTGAGCAATTATTTATCATCCTCATCCCCCCTGTTTCCCCACTCTCTTTAAACTCAGGTTAACAATACAATGACATCATCTCATTTTTTAACTACTATCGAAGCCTCAGAGATCTACAGCGGCCGTCTCAATAACCACAGTCAATAATATAGCTGTATAGCTGCAGTGCTGCTGAGCTCACTGCACACGCTTCATTTAAAATGGTAATTGGAAGTCGTAAAGAATACAGTGACCTCCTGTGTAGCAACAATAACAGTCAGCGGGACAAAGAAGACTGTCTCTTTAGAGTCAAACAATCATCAGAAAGACACGATTGACTGTAAAAGCTACCGTTCATTATATCATTGTGCTCCTTGTTTATCTTTAACTGTGTTAGTTATTCTGCATTATGCTTCAACTGACCCAAATCTGATTCAGTTCCAGCTAAATCACGCAGGGCAAAATAAATCTACACTGATATTTTGCACGCAATGAATCTGCGTGTTGACCGACATCAATCCGACTTTTAGTCCAGAAGAATGAAGGAAGATATTGGAACTTATAAACTTTGTTCCACCATTGACTTTCATTTAATCTCATAGATAGAAGATAGATGGGACTACCACACTAATGGTGCTTTTCCACTACACAGTTCCAGCACGACTCGACTCGACACGGTTCCAGAACAGACCTTTTCCATTACAAAAAAGCACCTACTCAACGTGGGCGGGGTCGTCGTAGCACTTTTTGTCTCACACAAAGCAAGAAAATTGAGTCGTATGGCTGTAACGCTGTTGCCGGTATTTAAAAATGCTGGGTTTGATTCTTGTGTGGGACGGCTCATGACTCTTCCAGCAACAATTCTTCTGACCAATCAGTGGCCGGCAGTCTGTTGACGTCACATTTAGTACCGGCTCGGCTCACTTGGAACCTCACCAGAGCCGGTACTAAAAAAGTACCAGGTACCAGTTACTATCCCTAGTGGAGACCAAGTCGAGTCGAGCCGAGTTCAGTCGAGTCGTGCTGGAACTGTGTAGTGGAAAAGCCATAAAAGCAGTGTGTAGTCGAGCTCACATTTCAGATGTCTATGAGTTGTTAACAGCTCCACCAAATAGTGATTTTTCCCTCTAAACTTCTCACATGCTTTCATTTCAATAAATGTTCAAATGGTCCATTTTTCAGCCAAAATAAAAGATTAGAGAAAAAGAAAAAATCAGAACTTCTTTCCTCTCCCATTAATCATCTCACCACCCCTCACATGTATCTGCTGACCCTTTGGAGGGGCCCCATCCCTAGGTTGGGAACCACTGGACTAATACTGAAACCACATGGATTCAGACAGAAGGTAGACAGCAGACGGACAATCCCTTCTGGACAGCACGGGAAAAACAAACAGACAGCCTGACTGAATGGGACTCAGCCCAAAACGCTGAAGCAAATCTGTAAACAGGCGTTATTTTGATGAACTGACCACATTTGGGGAATTTAAATAGTTACTCTCTCGTCTGAAAAGATATGAAAAATTAACAAAGTGACATATTCTGGTTGGCCTGAATCCAGTAAAACTAGCTAACTGTATATAAAGTAGTGTAAACTAGCTCCACCTCCAGCAGCTACAACAGTAACATGCTGCTCTAACACTGATGCTTCACTATTAATAATCTAATGATGTCATAATAATAATATATCAGTCAGAGGACCAAACCACTACTTTACTGTAATACTGCATACTACATCACTCATAATACTGCAGTACTTTTACTGTAATACTGCATACTACATCACTCATAATACTGCAGTACTTTTACTGTAATACTGCATACTACATCGCTCATAATACTGCAGTACTTTTACTGTAATACTGCATACTACATCGCTCATAATACTGCAGTACTTTTACTGTAATACTGCATACTACATCGCTCATAATACTGCAGTACTTTTACTCAAGTAGGACTTTTAATGCAGGACTTTTACATGTTATATAGTATTTTTAAATTGTTATATTGGTACTTTTAACCTGAGTAAATGATCTGAGTACTTCCTCCATCACTGTTTTTTGGCATTTAATGAAATAAGTGATTGGCCTGATTGGTATTAAAGGTTAAACTTTGAAAAGGGCGTAACTGCGACAAAACTATCTTGATATTCAGAGATAAAAAGGACAAAAAGGACACTGAGCATCCCTCTCTCTCCATCCCTCTCTCTCTCTTTCTCTCTCTCTCCATCCCTCTCTCCATCTCTTCCTCTTTCCTCCAGCAGCAGGAAGCACTTGGCCCACTTTCCTCCCGGCTCTACCTGCAGTCTCACACACTGTCAGCTCAGATTTCCCTGAGGAGCACAGCGAGGGCAGCGAGTTCACCGGCAGACAGCAAGGCACTGCCGCTGCTGCTGCCAGGGTGACCGGTTCAATTCCCCCGCACTGCTCAAGAGAGTACAAAGATACGCAAGACTAAATCCAAACTGTACGGCAAGACATTTGCTGCATTTTAACGACAGCACACTTGGCAGGTAGCTTGTAGCTTTGACTCTTTTTTTTGTTTTCTTTGGTTCTGGTGGTGAACAATGACAGTCGATGCTTTGACATGCAGATTTGATACATTTAAGTTCTCAGTATTTGCTCGTTGGACGATAACAGGAAACAAGAAAGAGTAGTTTGTATTTTAATTTAACCCTTACATACTGTTCATGTTCTACACCCTTGCAGTATATTCTCCTCATAAAAAGTGTCTATACCAAATGTTGAACCACAGATGTGTTTAGAAAGCATCATTAGTCGATCTGACTGATCAATAAATGTGATTAAACCTTGATTCATGTCTCAGAGAGCAGAGAGAGTGTATTTTTTTTAGCTTTTACACCACTAAACATCTCCTATCACACAATATCATGTCCTATTTTACCTAAGACATGAAAATATAACATAGCAATAATGATGGAAATGTCTCTTTTTGGTAGTTTTGAGTCTCTTTAGTCACTCCATCTCATAGTTACTATGGTAACTAGATGGCAGCTGTTACTCAAACTAACTGTAGGTTGTTTTTAGTCATTGTTATGTCTCTTTTTGGTCATTTTTAGGTTTCTCAGTCAATTTGTGTCTCTTTTAGTCATTCTTCCATCTCTTTTTGGTGGTTAAATGTTATTTTATATGTAAAGTGAAAATGAGATATTTTAAAAATATTTAATTTTTTGTGCATTTTGGGCCACTTTAGGAAAAGTCATCAAATGTTATGCTAATATATTAGAAGAAAAATCTCTTTTTTTATACTTGTGTTGTGTTTTTAGACTAAATCAGTATTTCAAAAAGGTTTAATTAGATATATTATATTGCAGTTTGAATCTTGAATCTCACATTTGTTTGTTTTTTTGAAGATAGACACGTTATGTTTTCTGTCCACAGGTTTACAACTAAAGATAACTTTCATTATCAATTAAACTGCTAATTACTTTCTTGATTAATTGCTTTATTGTTTCATAAATTAAATGTCAGAAAGTAGTAAAAAATGCAAACAGTCTAAAACCCGAATATATTTATTTACTTACAAAGAAAATTGGAAACCTGGAATTGGACAATGTTTGGTATCCATGCTTAAAAATTCACTTTAATTATTAATCAATTATCATAAAGATTGCCAATTAACTTTTAATAGATCTGCTAAATTATTATTAAACTCATCATTTCAGCTTAACTCTCAATATTTTAAGATAAATTAGTCAAACCATCAAAATTTAAACATCTTGTCATCACAAAATAATCTCAATTGTAATGCTCACTTACTGGCTTTTATGGCTTTCAGCTGCATTTTAACAGTCTTCATTTGATTGAATGCAGTCGTGTCCCAGGTGTTACCACAAGACCTGAGTGTGTAAAACTTCAGTCACATGATAGCGTGTGACCATGGTGACCAGCTGCATGACAACACGCATGATTGAGCTCCAATTATCTGATGAAGACCGTGAAACCGGGTTGAAAGCTATAGTAAATGGACCATTGAGCCTTTATGCTAATGATTTTTTTTTAATAGCCATTGTCAAAGCATCATGGGAATTGTAGTTGTTGGATGCCAGTATGTGATATTCTGATTGGAGCAAAGAAATTAAGGCAATTAAGAAGCTAGGAGTCAAATTCCCAATGTAATTCAATGGGTGGAGCAGGGCGCTAGCACACTTTAATGGTTGGGGGTTCAATTCCCAGTAACTCTTTGATTAGAGCAAGGCACTTACACTGGTTAGAGCTCAAATTAACGTAATGCAATAGGTGGAGCGAGGCAGGGTTGCAAGCACAATTTCCTTTTTGCAGTTTAACTGGAGGCGCAAGGCACTGTGAGGGTTGGGGGTTCAGTTCCCAGTAACGTTTTGATTAGAGCAAGGCACTTACACTGGTTAGAGCTCAAATTAACGTAATGCAATAGGTGAAACAAGGCAGGGTTGTAAGCACAATTCCCTTTTTGTAATTTAACTGGAGGCGCAAGGCATTGTGATGGTTGGGGGTTCTGTTCCCCAGTGAATGAAGCAAGGCATTAATACTGACTGGAGCAAGGCATTAAGAGGTTATTGGTTTTATTCCCAATGTAATGCAATTGGTAGTGCAAGGTGGTCCCTTTCTGAATATGTAGATCAATGATTTGAAGCAAGGCATTTAACGGTTGGGGGTTTAATATCCAGTAACTCAGCCACAATAGAGCAAGGCAGACATTAACACTGATTCACTTCATGTGAATGGCAAGGCAGGGTTGCAAGTTGTATTCTCTCTTAAAAAGGTCAATGATGAGAGGGTTCACTTCCCAATTCCCTTTCAGTGAATGAAGCAAGGCACCAGCATTGACTGGTTTAAGGGTTTCATTTTGTCCTTATAGGTCAAAGGGTGGAGCCGGGTTGTGTGTTCAGTAGTCTCCCATGGCTTATTAAGTGAATAAGCCAGAGGAATGTAAGCAATGTAGTGCCTTTGAAAGGGGCTGAGGGGGGTTCAATCCCCACTATATTTAGATCTTTAGGGTTAAATCCTCTGCAAGATAAGAGATGAAGAGGCCTCACATAAACTAGTTCTGCTAAATATCAGCTCGAACCTGAGGCGAGGCTTTTTCATTGTGGCATGAAGTCATATTACAAGCTCAGAATCAGACTCTTTCTGTCTCCTCAGCATATTAAGGCTGTCTGTAAAAGAAAGAAAGATTAAAAAAAAAAAAAGACTAAAATCCGTTTAAAATCTGATGACTTGCTCTTAAACCCATCAGGAAAATGTCAACTCTGATGTAAAATTGAGGTGTAATTTCTCATCTGTGCTTTAATAGCGAAGAGAGCGACGAATTTTAGGGAGGGGTCCGGCTCTTTGATGTCTACAATAACCTCCAGGAGAAGCCGGCCGGCGAATTACACCGGCTGAAATTAGCCTGTAAAAAAAATGTCCCATCTGAACCGAAAAGACGCTTAAACATAATAGATTTTAACACATTTAGAGTGATGCACGTGCAGAATAAACTGGATTAAACGTTAAAAGAACAAACAAACGGGATGTGTGTATGTGTGTGTGGTTTTTTTTAAATATATATATAGGTTTACCTCTGTTTGCATGTGTGCGCCCGTCTCCTCCTCGCATCCCTCCATCTGCGCGGATGATGAGCAGGGGAGCATTTTCAAGAGAAGAGTGAAGCTGTATTCCCACTTTGTTTTCCTTCTGAGCAAATAAGGCGACTATTAAACAAAAAAAGAAGCAACTAATACACACAGAGGTCTATTCTAGCAGCACATGTCTGGATCTGAGCCCATTAGATTTTTTTTCTCCCCCCTTCCAAACACATGGGATGGAGAGCAGCTCTGTGCTGCTGCTGCTGCTGCTGCCGGCGGACAGGATCCTCCTCCTCCTCCTCCTCCTCTTCCTCCTCTTCCTCCTCCTCCTTTCACTGACAGCATCATCTGGCTCCCTCCCCCTGAACCCCCTCCTCTCCCCACCTTCGTCCTACTCCCTCCTCTTCCTCCCCTTCTCAAATGCTGCAGGCAGAGTCGGATCAAACCATTTGTGCACGTGTGTGGAGGTGATGGACGCAGATATAAAAATATATTCAGCAAGTTTTAATTGATTGTTTTTAATTCGCTTTAAATTGTGTATAAAATACAGTTTTATGATATTATAATAATAACACTGGTAAATTTTTTTGGGGCAATCTAAGATACTGATTAGGGTGTCATGGTGCGTTCAAGGGATGATACTGAGTCAGCTGCTTCGTCCGCGTTGCGTTCAAGTTCCATTTTCTTGCAGGGAGAAATGAGATATAGCTAATTGTAACCATTAATATTATTATCTTGTCTTTTTAGAAACTTTTTTTCATATTGTTTTTAGTTTTCATGTGCAAGATGAGACAAATTATTGTTATTTACTCTTATTATTTTCTTGTTTTTGATAAATATTTTGTATTCCTTATCTGTACCCTTATAGCTTAATAGGCCTAATGGTACAGTGTAGCTGTTACATTATACATTTGCCTTTAATCATTATCATTTCAATTGTAGCTAACTTTAATTAGGCTACAAGAACTATATCATTTTGGGCTCATTTAACCAATCAGAGCTGATATTATCTCACACCACATTGCCTGTATTATGACCTGTTCAGCTCTCAGTGAGACTTATGTAAGTTTTAATACAAAAAAGTTATATTTTTTTTAACTGGTTGCTTCCTGCAGTGACTTCAGATCAGCTGTAAAGGTCAGCCTGTTAACACTGAGCTGTTTGGACAGTGAGTGTTTGTGTGTGTGTGTGTGTGTGTGTGTGTGTGTGTGTGTGTGTGTGTGTGTGTGTGTGTGTGTCGGTCATAGGCTACTTTTGGGGACACATTTCAGACTTAGGTCTAATTGGGAATGGCATGTTCCAATTCATGTTCCCCAGTTGGGAAAATGCTGATTAGGTTAGGGTTAGGTCAGTAGTGGTGATGGTTAGGGTTTATCTCCAGAAGAAGAATGTAAGTGTATGTAATATCTACTAAAGTGACCATGATCTGATGTATGTGTGGTCCAGGTATTCATCATGTTGCAGGGACTCGCCCCCATATTGTGGATAAAAAGCAAGTCCGCTTTATATAAAATCATTTATTTTAGGGTGAAGACATGTTAAACGGTTAAGATATGTATAATACTATGTGAAATGTATGTTAGCATTATGGTTAAGTATTCAGTGATTCTGTTTAAGGTTAGGATTTGTCCCCATGACATTAATCTAATGTCCTTTGAGGTGATGGAAACAGACCACATGGGGAATCAGTTGCCCTACAGTGACATCTAGAGGCCTTACCATGCAATTACAATATTTCTTCAAACACCATTTTTATAATTTTGTGTTTTAATGATAAGATGTCTCTCAGTGAATTTCCCTCTGTAAATAAAGGTTTAAAAGAAATCACCATAATGATGTTTTTAATCAGTATCAGTTGGCCAGAGCTTGTCTAAATGTTGTTTCTGCCTGGAAGGGAAACACTAAAAATAGGTTTATTTTAGTTCATTCACAGGTTTTAACTCTCTATTAACTGTCTTACAAAAAATGTGTCAAAACTATCGACTCTTCAGGTGTTTTTTGCAAGGACTGAAACCTGAAACCTGTCGGTGTCATCATTGTAAATTCTTCTGGAAGGATTTATGTGTCTTTGTCCATCAGGCTTTCTCAAAGGGGAAAGTGTTTTGTTTAGTTTCACAGCAGGATCAATAAATGATGACAAATTCTACCTAATAAACTTCATCATAATTAGGGCCATATAAATATCTGTAAATGTTTCATATTATGATGGAGGTGCTGGGAGGGAGGAAAGTGAAGGCCAAGCTGTAATCTCCAACCCCATGTGGGATACTCTGACTGCACTGGAGAGCTCCTTCAGCGACAGACCCCTGAAGGTACTTACATATTATTTATTGTTCTTTATTCTTTCTATTGATGCTCTATTTTTGCTATCCTCTTGCTGCTGCAATAATGTACATTTTCCCATCTTGGGACTAATAATAAATGACTATCTTATCGTATTATATTCAATGCACAACAACAACAGTGCAGAACAATTAGTTACAAATATGAGTTTGGGATGAAATGTGTGAATATTGCATTGCATTACAGATACAATGTTGTCTTCATATTTTTAGGGACATTTGTATGATTATTATTATATTTAACTATCGTACATACTTAGTTGGCTTATTTTCCTAAAAAAAACTAACAAAAACAACAACAACCAAAAAACAACATTATATTTTCAATTAATAAACAAATGTTTAGGGCCTCCAAAGAAAATTTAGGAAGAGGGCGCCCCCTACCGGCTGATAATGGCACATTCTGCAATGACAATAATCCCTTCAGAGGCTTCAGAGTTGGAATAAACACCTCAATGATTATATTTGACTCTGCCCTCTCTTTTGATGCACAGGTGACCACATTTCTACAATCCTGCTATGTCCAATTTAGACAGTTGTCAAAGATCAGGACTTTCAACAGCAGACTTAGAAAAGCTCATCCACGCTTTCATCACCTCTAGACTCTAGGATCGCCCCTGTGTATATCTATCTCTGTAAAAAGAAAAGAAAGAAAGAAGCATGCTACTAAAGTGAACAATGAAACCACTGACTGTGCAGATAACACTGACATCATCAGAGGAACAGTTCACGTGATTCAGCTGAACGGTCACATGACTCTCAGTAAACACGGAAACACAGCGGCTCAGAGACTTTCTGCATGTGTTTGGACACCGATCACTTCAACCTTACCGATCACACCGAGGTTACCGATCATTTTAACGTGAACCAGTCTGCACAGCGGATCCTCTTCCTCCTCTTCCTCCGGTCTGCAGGATGCATCAATGTCTGATCCTCGCTGTGACTCTGAGTCTGACTGCAGCTGCAGGTTTCACTAGAGTCAACTACAGGAGAGTCACCAACGCCAAGGTGAGACTCATGATTTATAAACACTTAGTTTAAATTCTGCTTTAAAATGTTTTTAATGCATCTGCAGCAACTTTATAATGTTTAATATCATCAGACTGAAATATGCATGATTACTGCTGTACATTTAAAGTGAGAAAACCTTAAAGTGAAGCTTTCAAACACCAGAGTGAATAAAGGGGAAATGAAAGGAAACTTAATAATAATAATAATAGTAAAAATAATGATAATTAGTGGGTGATTTTCCATCTTTTCACCACTTATACTTGTGAAAAAGTGTTAAATTAAACATAATTTAAACCATAAAACACCAGAGTGAATAAATATAGTTTCAGCATTAAAGTGGAAGTTGAAAGAAACATAAATAATGATATTTGGTGGCTGATTTTCATTATGCATACTTCTGGACAAAGTGTTAGACATCATTTAAAGTCACTTGAAAATTTGTGAAACCTTTATTGCATTTGTGAAAACTGATAAAATGTGTCTAATATGTTCTGGGTAGAGAAATAGCAGTGAAATTACCATTTTTTTTCTCTTGAAAGTTAAAATAAGTTGTTGTTGAAAAGAGAGGGAAGTTAAGGGAAACTTAAGTGATGATATTAAGTGACTGATTTTCCATATTCTCACCACAAAATGAATTGAAACATGTCTGGAAGGAAATCAAAAAGTTGGCAAAAAAAAAAAAGTCAAATCTCTGACTCTGATTCTGCTTCACCTCGTGTGTTTTTGGTCAGATTTTGGGATTTGACTGGAAGAACTGCGGGAAGCCCGACGATCCAGCTGTGTTGAAGAATCTGAGCGTGTCTCCGGATCCCATCTCCATCCCAGGTGACCTGACGGCCTCCGCCGCCGGATCCACGTCTGTCGAGCTGACCGCTCCTCTGTCCGTAAGTACACTGATGCTCTCTAAACACACACAGTACAAACATCAGCACTTTTTAACACACTTATCTTTGTAAAAACAGACACAGGAGTCAGCTGAAGTAATCATTAGGTGCTTATTTTTTTGGCTCAGAATATTACACAAGACCGGTTTGACTGTCTTGTGTAAGGCTGCGTTTAAGAAGCAGGCGTGTCTGGATCTGCTGCTGATCCTGTGAGCTTCATGTGAGCAGATCTGAGCCTGCATGCTGCACCGGATTTACACTTTTACTTTGTATTCATAATCAAAAAGGAAACTAAGAGGCTGTAAAATATCACAGGAATAAGCAAAAAATGAGAGAAAATAGACAAAAAAGCATTAAAACTTCTGCATATGTCATCTGGCCTAAACTGAGGACTGTTAATTCAGTGTTTTTATTATCTAAATTTAATTTTAGAAGTCTTATAAATCTTTTTGGTGCACAGTTTTTGTGGTGAGTGCTTAAACCTCTCGTGCAAAACTGTCTTCTCATTGGACAAACACTTTATTATTCTCCTTTTTTTGGTTTGATTAATTAAACTGCTTTATTTTCCCTTCTGTTTACCATTAAAAACTTCTCGAAAATTCCCCTAAATCTTGGTTTCAGCTTGTGACAGCGACGTTGTTTACAGTTTCAGATCCCAAAAGAGAGAGTGTGTTTTGTGTTGCCTGCAGGTGTGGTTTGTTTCTAACCAGCAGAAGTGAGTTTAAGAGGCTGTAAAGCTGCTGATGTATAAAAACCAGCAGGGAAAAGAAACTTCATGACTCAGCTTACTTTTTTATCTCTACTGTTATTTGTCTCTTATCACGCGTATAACAATAAAAACTGAGCTATAAAACCTTTAAACTGACCCACTAACCCTCTGAGATTTCAATGCTCTGTTTTGCATTATAAAACCACTAAGCATAAACATTGCAGTGAATATCAGGATTCATTTGTGCATCAATTGTGAGGTTTCCACAGTGCAGGATGAAGCAGACAGTTGTTTCTGAGCTGCAGGGTAAAGATAGTCAAGTAGGAAGTAAAGATCATAGCAGTTTAGTTGGTTGTGGTCATCGTGCAGATTGAGCCACATCGACTTCTGTCACGGTTTACTAAAGTTTGACTTCTTCTTTAGATCTGCTGCCAGCCAATTACTTTGTTATGCATGAAATTTGAGCCTGATGCAGTAATGATGTGTCTTTTATTTGATGCATTGTCCAAAGTTGAGTTTTAGACTATCAAGCCTGCATGAGATGTTGATATTTACTGTTACTATAAGTTTAAATGTAGACTTTCCACGTTAGTTAATAAGTGAAGCATTGGTCCTGTGTTCAGTAGGAGCAGGACTGTAGATAACATCATCATCATGCCTCCATCAGCAGCCAGCAGATAAACAGCACAAACAGTATCTGATTGATACTAAACTGATCAAATGGACTCTTACAACTGTCTGAGATATACTCTTCAAACTTTAGACTTAGTACAGACAGTTCAAAGTGCTTCACAGATTACTGGACTAATGCAAACTATAGTAAAAGGAACAAAGTAGATTTATACATGTTGAAATGGAATAATTGGGCCCTTTATGTGTGTAACATTGCAACTACCTTTTTTCTTTTATTTACCATATTTTATGACACCATTTTTTTGTTTTGTTTGCTCCTTGCTTTTTTTATTTCATTACTGTTTTTAGTCACGATTTAGGTTCTGTCTGCACTGCAAATGTTTCCTCATGCCTCCTTTTTCCATTAGAGTTTACTTAATCTAATGCATTATTCTTATAAAGTTGTTGTTCTGCACTGTTCATGCATTGTTTCTCTTCATAATGCATTGATGAAAATTATAATAAAACTATAAATCTAGAAAAAAACAACAATAGTAAAACAATTTGAAACTAACTAAAAGCTATTTTTTTTAAAGTTGTGAATAGTTTCAGCTCTAATCAGTTCAGTTTAGATTGTAATGAACTAATCAGCCATGAAACCAAGCTGACAACAATCTGAAAAGTGTCGAGCCTGCAGGACACGAGTGTTTCATACTGTCTGATAAGATTCTTTTTAATCACACGTTGGATAAAAACTAGAAAACATTCAGCAGTCTTTTCATGTTACACTCCTGCATCAGTCAGTTCAGACAGAAAGCTTCATGATCTGACGTGTAAAACATGTATCACTTCTCTATCTCTGCTGCTGTCAGTAACCAGAGAGAAACAGCCTTTTTACTCAGATGACTTCCTCAAAACTCCTTCCTCTTTTTTTTTTTTTTAATATCTCACTTTGTGGTTTTTACACCGCTGCTGCTTCCTGTTGTCTGACCTAGTTTGTTAAAAAAAGACTGGCTCCACCTTGTTGTTTCGAGTCCATCCACGTTGGCATCTTTTTTATATTTGATAGAAAATGTCTCTCTCTCTGTTTCTCTCCAGGTGAATGTGACTCTGGAGAAGGAGGTGGCAGGTTTCTGGGTGACAGTTCCCTGTTTGGAGGAGATAGGAAGTTGTCACTATAAGGATGCTTGTGATGTTTTAAATCAGCTGATCCCACCTGGTCAGGACTGTCCTGAGCCGCTGCACACCTACGGTCTGCCCTGCCGCTGCCCCTTTAAAGCTGTGAGTCAAATCATCTCCACCTAAATGAGTCAAATCATCTCCACCTTTATACACACACACAAACAAATGTCTCTTTTGCTGCTTCTTATCAGTGATTACACCCTGAAATTACACCCTTAAGTTTAGTTCATCATAAAAAGGGATCTTAAGTTATTCTGTCCTAAGACAATTGTCAGCTACTTAAATCAACACATTGTTCTTCCTCCTGTTCATACTGACCATTACAAGATCCCTTCATAATGCTCTTACAATGGAAGTGATGGAGGACTAAATCCACAGTCCTTCTTCTGTGCATAAAAATGTACAGTGCCTTGCAAAAGTATTCATACCCCTTGAACTTTTCCACATTTTGTCACATTACAACCACAAACTTAAATGTATTTTATTGGGATTTTATGTGATAGACCAACACAAAGTAGCGCATAATTGTGAAGTGGAAGGAAAATGATACGTCGTGGTCAAGATGTTTTACAAATAAAAATCTGAAAAGTGTGACGTGCATATGTATTCAGCCCCCCTGAGTCATTACTTTGTCGAACCACCTTCTTCCGCAATTACAGCCTCAAGTCTTTTGGGTATGTCTCTAACAGCTTCGCACATCTACGGACTGAAATTATTGTCTATTCTTCTTTGCAAAATTGCTCCAGTTCAGTCAGATTGGATGGAGAGTGTCTGTGAACAGCAATTTCCAAGTCTTGCCACAGATTCTCAATAGGATTTAGGTCTGGGCCATTCTAACACATGAATATGCTTTGATCTGAACCATTCTATTGTAGCTCTGGCGGTATGTTTAGAGTCGTTGTCCTGCTGGAAGGTGAACCTCTGTCCCAGTCTCAAGTCTTTTACAGCCTCTAACAGGTTTTCCTCCAGGATTGGCATGTATTTAGCTCCATCCATCTTCCCATCAACTCTGACCAGCTTCCTTGTCCCTGCTGAAGAAAAGCATCCCCACAGCATGATGCTGCCACCACCATGTTTCACGGTGGGGATGGTGTGTTCAGGTTGATGTGCAGTGTTAGGTTTCTGCCACACATAGCGTTTTGCATTTAGGCCAAAAAGTTCAATTTTGGTCTCATCTGACCAGAGTACCTTCTTCCACATATTTGCCGTGTCCCCTACATGGCTTGTGGCAAACTGCAAATGGGACTTCTTATTGCTTTCTTTCAACAATGGCTTTCTTCTTGCCACTCTTCCATTAAAGCCAGATTTGTGGAGTACACGACTAATAGTTGTCCTGTGGACAGATTCTCCCACCTGAGCTGTGGATCTCTGCAGCTCCTCCAGAGTTACCATGGGCCTCTTGGCTGCTTCTCTGACTAATGCTTTCCTTGTCCAGCCTGTCAGTTTAGGTGGACGGCCATGTCTTGGTAGGTTTGCGGTTGTGCCATACGCTTTCCATTTTCGGATAATGGATTGAACAGTGCTCTGTGAGATGTTCAAAGCTTGGGATATGTTTTTATAACCTAACCCTGCTTTAAACTTCTCCACAATTTTATCTCTGACCTGTCTGGTGTGTTCCTTAGTCTTCATGATGCTGTTTGTTCTCTAACAAACCTCTGAGGCCTTCACAGTAGAGCTATTTTTATTCTGAGATTGAAGTACACACAAGTGGACTTTCTTTACTAATTAGGTGACTTCTGGAGGCAGTTGGTTGTACTGGATTTTATTTAGGGGTATCAGAGTAAAGGGGGCTGAATACATATGCACGTCACACTTTTCAGATTTTTATTTGTAAAAAATCTTGAACACCACATATAATTTTCCTTCCACTTCACAATTATGCGCTACTTTGTGTTGGTCTATCACATACAATTTCAATAAAATACATTTAAGTTTGTGGTGGTAACGTGACAAAATGTGGAAAAGTTCAAGGGGTATGAATACTTTTGCAAGGCACTGTATTTAAAAGTTAAATCTGAAGCTAATATGAAGCTTCAGTCGTCCAAATGAGTCAAATCTTCATCTTCTATGTTTCAACGTTACAGTGTTTTTAGTACCAAAGTCCCTCTGAGGAAAGAAAGAAAGAAAGACAGATAGAAAGGGTTAGGGTAAAGGAGGTGAGGAGTCAAATCTTCATCTTCTATGTTTCAACGTTAGTGTTTTTAGTAGCAAAGTCTTTTTGTTACTATACTTCCACCACAGCTCAACAGGGAAACACTAAGAGGGAATCTGATGCTAAAAACACTGTAAATGTGTCAGATATCATTTGACATGACTAACTCACACTGATGAAGCTTCACATCTTTTGAATGCAAAACAAATACTGTGGCCCTCCATCATTTACATTGAAAGCACATTAGGAGGAAATCTACTAATGATCAGTATGAACAGGAGGAATGATTACAACCAGAAAAACCTGTTTCTGTGTTCATATGGGCTCCTGACTGCTATTTTAAGACATACTTTTAAAAAATGTGAACCAGTCCTTTAAATCAATGTAGTTTTGCAGATTCATAAAGTTTGGGCAACTTTAAATGATAATCTCTGTAGCGGCAAAGAGTTCCTGACATTTAGTCCCTAGTTTGCATCAAACTCCAAAAACACTAAATTTCCCATAATGCAACTTGATAGCTTCTTTTGTTAGATGCTCACTCCCTCTAACATGTTATCATGCCTCCAGTTTATAACTCAGGCTTTGTTATTATTCTGTATTCCCCCAAACCCCAAATCAGATAACCCTGATAATATCAATACAACTTCATCAGCCTCATTCCCCCAAAATCTTAAAGCTCCTCCAACTATTTAAATCAGCTGAATTAATAAACTGACCTTCATTTGTAAAGAGAGGAACCCTATTTTTGATTGAGCAAATTTTTATATGATCTATAAAATGTGGAAAATAGTAAGAAGTGTTCATCATAATTACCTGAAGGCCAAGTGACATCTTCAAATTGCTGGTTTTGTCCTACCAAAAGTCCAAAATGATATTAAGTTAACTATCATATGAAACAGATAAAAGCAGCAAATCCTCAAAAATCAGATGAATGTTTTTGTATTGACTAATCAATAAATGCACTAATCATTACAGTTCTAATCATTGCCCATTTAAACGCTGTAATATTGTGTCTTTGATGTGCTTTTGAATTTAACAATCAGTCGAGACTTTTATGAGATTGTAATTGTCTTTAACTGTCTCCTCAGGGCTCGTACTCTCTGCCCCAGTCAGACTTCTACCTGCCCCACGTGGATCTGCCCTACTGGCTCACCAACGGGAACTACCGGGTGCAGGGCGTCCTGGGCATGGAGGGGAACGAGCTGGGCTGCCTCAAAATCGCTCTTTCCCTCCACTCCAACTAAAAACCAAACACCAGAGTCAGTTAGTGGGGAGAAGCTCAAGGAGTTTTTGTTTATTTGCACATTTAAAAAACGATCAAAAATTGGGAAAGAAGCTGAAGTTGCACAAAGTATTGAAACGGATAAACCTCGTTAATTTTAAGAAAAGGACAAAATGTGATGACGAACACAAACATTTCTTATTTTATACATTAAGTTGCAGGTTGCTAATAATAGCTTAATAGTAGCCATTATCAGATCGTACATTTTATAAGCTTATATTGAATCTCTTCTGCAAGGTTTATTAGGCTTGGGCGGTATCTACTCCTCATACTTTCATAGCTACCTGACATTTCACCAGGTTTACGGTTTATGAAGATATTTGTGTTTAAAAACAAACAAACAAACAAATGCATTTAGCCTATTTAGACCAGTCTTGCTGGGTTTAAATACTCATGGTACATATACTAATGAAACAATACATTAGACAGACACTGATACCTTAGTGAGCTGAACGGAGATGACGTGCTGGTAAAATCATGCAGCTAATTAACTGCTTTTGTAGTTGGAAGCCGTCATCTCAACATAAAGTTATAGGTGTTGATATAAAGCTGTTGTGGTGAAGGAGTGATTCAGAGTGGCTCAACAGCACGGTATGGAGTATGTTAGTGTGATTATGTGTCAGCTGAATGGAACAACAGTATCTGTTGAACAGGGAAAACACTTTAAATCATGTTGTGGCAGGAAACAATGTTTTCCTGCAGCTGAGTCTCCTTAAACCTGGAATTTATGAATGGAGTCTGGCTGGACGCGTCTTCTAGATGATATGACTGGTGGAAAAGTACTTTATGACTACTCTTCATCCACACTGTGACCCAGCAGAGTTTAATCATATATATATATATAACTGAAGCAAAGTATTCATACAGATTCATAATTAGTCTCTATCAAATGTCTGCACAGTGAATTCTATCTACCCAGGAAAGACTGACCTCTGCCCTCTGGTGGCCGTTGCTGTGTACTACAACACAACATCTATTCAACAGTTTAATAGAAAGTGGAGCTTCTGTATTTTTGACACATTGAAAATCAAACCTTTGTGATTTCTAAATACCCTGATAAACCATAATGCCTCGATGCCACCCTAACGTTTATCCACTTTAAATCATTAGAAACTAATCTAAAGAATAATCTAAAGTTATATATCATTTCTGCTCTACATAAGTATAATGAATTCACTCATGTCTTAATACATGCACACATAAACGTAGTAGTTTCACCTCACAGTTTGGTTATTTATAGTAGAATTTGAGTTAAGATCCATTTCATCCACCAAGCTACATTTATTTATTTTTATTGTAGATACTTAAAGAATGACGAAATATGCTTCAGCAGCTGAAATTTGATTGAAATTAAGCTAAATTAATATTTACAGTAATTCTTGATTTGTTAAATAAGAAATTATGGTGAATTTTAATTTAGTTATTCAAAGCATAGGACAGGATTAGAAGCAACCAGAGAGAGAAAAAAAGTGAGATTTTAGCTATTTTTTCTCTTTATGCTCAGATTTCTGGGAAATAAAATAGCTGAAACTTTTTTTCATTTTTCTCTCAGATGTCTGGTATCTCAAAAAGTTCCTCAGTAAAGTTTCCTAATTTTTAAATTTATCACAGTTATTTTCCAGTATGGCAAATTTTAGGTACAGTTCTTTCCCTTTAATTTATGCAGATATGATTCAGCATGTGTGAACAATCAGTGCTGCTGTGCGTGTTTTTATTTTTTTAAATATCAGAACAAAGGGAGTTTTAGGTCCTTTTAACCAACTGTTCTGCTCCTGAAATGATGCAGTTACATGTTTGCATGTTACATTGTGATTTACAACAGAACCAGGAGAGGGAAAGCATTTAATGCAAAGACAAAGTATAATTTATTCCATCATGCCTTGCAGCCGCACTGCATCCTGGACCATTTCTCTGATGTATAAGATTTGTATTTCAGCATCGCTTCAATTCATCCACAGAACAAACAAACCATTAATTATTTCATGCAGTGTTAAAGATTACTGTGAGTATTTTCTTTTAAATCCTTTTAGATCTGTGGGATGAACATCATGTCATATTTCAAAACCAAACAAAAAGAGCTTTGATTAAAAGGTTTTGCAAGAGTGAAATTTACGTTTTGAGGACTTTCATAATGTTTTGATAGCCTGAAAAAATGTCATATATCTGCAATCTTTTTTTTTTCATATATATTTGAGTTTAGTTTGTTTGAATCTTTGTAAATGGTGATCTGATAACTGGTGTGCATGCAGTATGTTAGGAGATAAAAGGTTGAAACTTGATTTTTTAAAGTGTGAATCTTCATTTAGAGACTTTTTTTTTTACATTTGCTACGTTTGTACTTCTGCTTACTGTAAACTTTTTTTGGGGAACATTTTAATCTGTAGGGAAACTGTTAAAGCATATGTTGTGATGAAATTATCTTTTTTTTTTAAATACTAATGGCCTTCGTATGTTCTTCACCTTCTTTTTGCACCAGCTTGTGATGCTGAGTTTTACTTTTAAAGTACTTTGGGTTTTTTTCCTTTAATCACTGATTGTGTCTTTTTGTAAATGGTACAAAGGGTTTGCTGCTGGAAGCTAAGCATTGCTCATTAAGCTTATTAAGTTGCCTACAGTTTGGATGAGAGATGTTAGTTTTCTTTATTTTCTTTTAGATTGATTTATTTTTGACTTTTAGGTACATGACTGGATTTGTAGCAGGGATTAAAACAAGAACATGTAATATATCATACCAATAATACCAGATGAGATTTATTATAGAAAAATGTTCAGATCTGTGGGATTTAACTAATTTTAATTAGTTTTTTTAAAAATCAATAATGACGATCACAAATGTTGAACATTTCAGTCATGCATGTGATTGTTTCACACAATGTACAGTTTTTAATAAACGTCATCTTGTAAATTGTGTTGTTTTTTTCCCCCCATCAAGCGATTGTTAATGTCTGACTTTTTACATTATTAAAAAGCTGATTATTATTATAATTTACCACAAGGTGAGGTAGATAGAATAGCTTATTTGTTGTGTAATTTAACACATTTAAAACCTGCTTTTTATCTGAGTTTTCAAAGTAAATCATATTATTTTTTTGCAATGTAATGAGTGTGTAGTAAATTCTAAAATTAGATAAACATTCATAAAATAAGTGAGGTATGATAAAATAGCCTTGCTTCATAAGGCGTTGATAACAATATCACTACGAGCATTTCCTCTGAATATCTCACCATAAAATGTACAGTTGTTATATAAATTGTGTATTGTTGATAATTAAAAAGCTGATTATGACAATATTTACCAGGAGATGAGAAAGATAGAAAAGCTTTTTTTGTTATTGTTGTGTGATTTTAACAAATTAAGTGCAAAAAATAATTTGGGTTTAAAGGAGGAGAAACTGTCACATCAGATGTATGCAGAAATGTTCATGATTGTTTATACTTCAGAGTTTTAACAGTAAATAATATTATCTTTGCAATGTAATGTTACAGTTTTAACATGCATGTGCTGTACAATCAGAAATTATATTTAAGAAATTCCTAAAATAAGTGAGGTATGACAGAATAGCCCAGCTGTTAATAAGGAGCAGTTTTCAGTGTCACCACCAGATGGCAGCATTTCCTCTGAAAATCATACACAATATGGCCAAAAGTATGTGCACACCTGTATATTCTACCTATATGTGATGGTTGATCATGTGATTTTAATACTTTGTTCATTAATCTTCAGATGATTGAACCTGGCTTCTCCCATTCAGCCACAACAGCATTAATATATGTTGCAGCACTGAGATTTCCCTTCATTTTGGGGCCCAAACCAAGAAAAAAGTCCATACATTTTTAGCCATATAATGCAAACTCTCTCTTCCTTTGTGATTCAAATCGTTTCCTACTGGAGCAAAACTGATAATGTCATAATAATAATATATATTCAAGTTCAGCTTCCTTTATTAGAACATTAGACATTTTTACCGAGCGTGTAGTCAGATTTTGAGTCATTGCAGCAGCAGTGAATGTTAACAGGAAGCAGCAAAGAAACCAGAAAACAAAAGCAGGAAAGTGAGGAATTACACAAGAAGGAGCAAAGAAATCAAACTCAGAAGTGTGTAAAACTAGTGTAAGTGAAGTGTAAGGTTACAGATTAAAAGTTAAAAATACAATAAGTAATGTAACTATTGAATTACCTAATCAAAGTAAAGCAACTCATTAAATATGATTATTTTTCTATCAAATGATTTAAACTATGAAATAAAGCTGAAAAGTCATAAAATATGAAAACATGAATTGCAGAATGATGATGTCAAAAATATGGCTTTAATAATCTTTATCACACCGAAACACCAAATAAAAAAACTTCATGTGTCTTCACGTGGATTCCTGACTTCGAAGCTGTTGCTTTTCTGATGAAAATCGCTGACGAGTTTTCTCTGAGTCTTTTTCATTTGACAGTCTGAGTCTATTTCAGCAAGGACGTTTCAGCGCCGTTTCCGCTCTCGCATGGTTATATTTTTAGTCTGAGCCGTGCACAATAAGTAGAAATACGTTTATCTCTTATCTGAAGGTACTTGCTATACTGCTGACTGCTACAGCAACAGAAGGCGGATTTAAAGGGCACCTATTATGCTTTTCCTTATTTTCAGTCATATATATATATACATATACAGTGCTGCTTGAAAGCTTTGTGAACCTTGTAGAATTTGCTCTATTTCTGCATAAATATGACCTAAAATATGGTCAGATTTCCACCAAGGTTCTAAAACTAGATAAAGAGACATCAGTTAAAGTAATTAGTCCAAATTCTTACACTTGTTTGTTTATTTATTGTGGAAAATTATCCACTGTCCATTTGAATGATATATTAGAGTCAAGTGTTTTTCAAATAAGTGGGATGACAATCAAGTGTGAGTCTGAGAGGCTCTGTTTTATTTAAAAAAAAAAAATCTGGTTCTTTACTGTCAAAATCTGAACTTTACAACACAGTTTGGTGAAAGTATGTGGTGGGTTGAACAAAAGGAGATTTCTGACAACCTTAGAAGAAGAGTTGCTGATACTCACCAGGCTGGAAAAGGGTTACACAACCATTTCAAAAGAGCTTGGACTCCAGTAGTCGACTAGCAGGCAGATTGTGTATCCTGCCCAGGATTGGTTGGACAATGAAGATCACACAAAGAGCAATGTATGTAATAGTCTGGGAGGTCACAAGGGACTCCAGGCTAACCTCTAGGAAACCAAAGGCCTTTACTGCAGTGGTTACAGTCAATGTTCATGAGTCAACCATCAGGAGAACATTCAACGTCAGTGGTTTTCTTCTTTCTCTTCCCGCCAGGTACTGCCCTCCCCTTCCTCAGCTGATCGCCACAGCTGTGCCACATTACAATCAGCCTCAACATAGAAACCTCCTGGAAAGCTAACCCGGTGCCATCTGGCAGCATAGTGATAGTTGTGTGTTTGCACGTGCATATCCAAGATAATGTTCTCAACTAGTGGTTCAATTATTGTTTAACTTCCCTGACTGGCTTCCTTCTTATAGATGTCTGTTTTGAGTTGTTGTATTTGACTTTCTGGTTTATCAGGCTACTCCACGCCTCACCTCACCACGTCTCTCCACTCCTCATATCACCACCTTCTACAGGGGCACCATCGAAAGCATCCTTACATACAGCTTCACTTCCTTGTTTGGGAGCTGCAGGGCTAACGAACAACAGCAGCTAAACCGGATCGTGAAAAAAGCGAGCAAAATCGTTGGTGCCCCTCTGCCTTCCCTGATGGAGATCTACAAGCAGCGCTGCATCCACAGAGTTACCTCCATCATCAAAGACCCTCATCAACCCTCTCATGCATAACCCTAAACCCCCCCCCCGCCCCCCCCAAATGCCCAAAATGCTGCTAAATGTCGGTCTGAATGTTGCAACAAATGTTTGTTTTCTTTTATTATTTTTCTTTTTCTTTTGTTTTATATTTTATCTTTATTTTATTAATTTTATTACATGTTTGAATGTTTTTAACACCCCCTTTTTTCTCTAATGCACTGCTAGGAGCGGGTGAGAAACGACTTTTCGTTTCAGCCTGTGTATGCAAATACATGTGTATGAAATGACTAATAAAGAAATCTTGAATCTTGAATCTTGAATCTTAATCCTTGGTTTTTTGCATTTTTACTTTAGTTGTCATCTTGGTTCCTCCCAGTTGTTGTTCCCATAGACATTTTCAGGGTTGTAAACATTTTTGGGCGGCTCTTCCGGGATAAAACCACAGCAGAAACAAGATCGGATCGCTGACTATTGTCTAAAAGTGTGTCATGAGTATTTCTGTGTTGTGGCTGCAGTTGGTTTTTTGTGTTGTGGTTAGCTCCTGTGTCTTTCACGGTGAGTTTTGGGCCATGAATACACGTAGCCGGGTATTTATAAAATTTCCCCCCCTCCGTTTTCAATAATAACACCGTACACACCAGATCATTTTCAGGAAAGTTTTCATCTACACAAACCTGCATAAAGCCTAATGTTGCACACCTGACGTTGATGCATTTTCTGTCGCATACTGTGACATTCGGGAACCTAAAACTCAGAGTTTTCCCAAATCTCCACTTTGGTCAGAGTTTTCATAAATGATCATTTGCAGTGACCTAAAACAGAGTTTTTGTCTGGATGAAAGGCAAAAACACATGAAAATATATCAATTTTTCCAGATACCTGGCTACGTGTATACATGCCCTCAATGTCTAAGTGCCAATAGCTTATCGGATTACACAGGTAAGTGTCCAGCTGGGTTAGTTCATCATCAGCCTTTTCCATCGGACGCTCATTTATTATAGTGTGTGTAACAGAGCTGAAAAGAGAAAGCAGCTACATTCCAGAAAGAACATCGCTGCCATCTACGGTTTGATAAAGACCACGTAGATAAGCCAAAAGGCAGTTCTGTGAAAAGATGAGGACCAAAATTGAACTTTGCGGCTTGAGTAAAGTAGCATTTTGTTTGGCAATGAGCGAATTCTGCATTCAAACACAAGATCCTCATCCCATCTGTGAAACATAGTGTCGATAGTATCATGGTTCAGGCCTGCTTTGTTGCATCTGGACCAGGACGGGTTGCAAACATTGAGTCAAGAAAAAAGCCAACGACATCAAACACACAAGTTGTTCTACCAAATAATAGTTAAAGCAAAAAGAAGTTAATGTTTTGGAATAGCTTAGTCAAAGTCCTGATCTTTAATTCTACCGAAATACTGTGAAAGGACTTGAAGCAGACAGTTCATGCCAAGAAGCCCAACATCTGTTCTGTGAGGAGTTACGGGATAAAATTCCTCTAATAAATAGTTTTGTTCAAGTTATTGCTGTGAAAGATGATCACACCAGTTATTGAAAGCGAGGGCTCATATACTTTTTTTTTGCCTCACACATATAGGAAATATAGATGTAATAAGTTTCCTCAATGAATAAATGAATGTCTTGAATGTTTGTGTCTCGTTGGGTTACCTTGATCTAGTTTTAAGACCTTCAAGCAGCCCCGCACAATGTTATAATGTCAGATGTTCATATTAAACATGGCCAAAGTGTCAAATAATGAGGTAAATATATGTAGAAGTAAGCGTCAGACTGCTCTGAACTCTCAATTTCCAACGTGACAGATTTCTGTTTGGGTCATTTCAGAACTGGAGGATAATTTAGGCATCAACATTAGTGAAAAATTGACCTCCATTCTGTTACGTCCTTTAAGAAAAACAGGTAGTAAACCATCAAATAAAGGTTTTTATTAAATGTTTTATTTGTTGTCTTCTGTGCTTGGTGCAACCCTGTTACAGATACTGAAAAACATATATTTAAAAAATATTGTTTAATAAATCCTTTACCATTAAAGAAACATCACATTGAATACTCATTTAATTTTAGATAAGACTTGACTTATTATAATTTAAGCAACTTTGGAAATCTATATCTCTTCCAACTTGTTTTAATTGTTATACTTGATATGTAAGTTGGTCGTCAGGAGGGCGGGACAAGAGAAAAAAAGCCCTTTTAGAGGGTGCTGGGGCGCTTTTTGGTGTTTTAAATAATATTTTGTAACTGCTTTTACTACAGATATATTTACATTTAGTCTCAAGACAACTATAATTTTACACAAGTGCATGTTTTAGTATTTTGTGCATGGATTATTTGAAATTTCATGGGTGGGACAGAAAATGTTCTCCAATTCTTGAATGTCCCTCATATGCCAGGTTTTTAGAGCTTTTCCTGTCCTGCTGCAGCCAAAAACGACACTATGAGAGCGCTGAGAGTGAAGTAAAACAGCAACGTTGCAGCTAAACAATGAGCATAAAGTTGCATAAAGCCGAGGGGAGCTGCAGAGTCACTGATCTGTAGGCACACTGCACATTACACACTGATATTTAATACATTATTGTTATGAAAAATATGATATATAGCATCTTATCTTATCATATACAGCATAGCAATGTCTTAATTTTACATTTCTGTTTCTACACCTGTTCAATTAATAAGGAACATGTGTTGTTTATAACAGCTCACTGTGAGAAGCTGCATGTTGAGCAGTAATGTACAAATCTGTATGTTTAATAACCCAAAGCCAATGAGAATTTCCTCCCAATTACGAGCAACATGTGTGTGGTTAAAATTCCCATCAAAGCCCCTTAAAAGTGTGTGTGTGTGTGTGTGTGTCCGTGTGTGTATGTGTGTGTGTGTGTGTGTGTGTGTGTGTGACAGAGAGAGACAGCTGCAGACCACTCGCTCCTGGACTAATCTCAGTCAGGAAGTGCAACTCTTTGGCAGCAGCAGTGTTTTAACCAGCGAGAAGGCTTAGAGAGCTTAGAGAGCAACCACAGCATATGGACACCATACATACACACACACACACACACACACACATACACACACACACACACACACACACACACACACACACACACACACACACACACACACACACACACACACACACACACACACACACACACAGGGGCTATATATATTAACAATAGGAACACACTTTCAGGATAGCTTCTTAGTTCTCAGACCTGCATTGAGTGATTTTGGAGGGATGTTTTTTGGTGACTGTGGCTCAGAAGGTGGAGCAGATCGTCCACTATTGGAAACTGGAAGATCGGTGGTTCGATCCCCGGCTCCTCCAGTCTGCAAAGTGTCCTTGTGCAAGGTACTGAACCCTGAGGTGCTCCTGAAGGCTGCACCATTGGTGTGTGAGTGTGTGAATGGTTAGACTCCTCCTGATGAGCAGTTTGGCACTTTGCATGACAGCCTCTGTCTCCTCTCCTCTGAACAGAGCTTTAATATCCAAAATTGTTAAAAAATTGCCAACTATTAGCAATGAGACTCTTTGAATACTGGCCCTGATCTCGGGTGTTCCCCTTTAAATCTAATAATAAGAACATGATTATGATCATGAGATGAAAAAATTAAGTCTGGTAAATTCAATTTCCTTTGTAAATGTTATTGGAGATATCACACAGTCTGCACTGAAGCATCCTCACTGTGGTGGTAGTGCTGAAAATAAACTGTGTATTTTTGTTGTTCTTTTTGCCCCAAATTTGGGAAATTGATTAAAGTTGTGTAGAAATGAGCAGGAAGTGCTGCTGGGAGATTTGCTGGACTTTAAATTGGTTTTATATTGGACACTGGTTTCAAAGCTCTGTGTGAAGTTTTATTAAAGATACAGAACAATTAAAGTATAGCAGAGAGACTGACCTGAAAGATACACCAGTTTTAATGAAGAGAAAAAAGATCATTACTATAATTTTCTCACTTGATTTGCATTTTGAACATTTCCAGGGTCATTTTATGTTCTTAATCCTTCGTGAATCTGGCAAAAATTACACAGCAAATGAGTCAAAAGATCACCTACAGTAATTACTTACAATAAAAAAAAACTGTCAGCTCCTTCATCATGAGTCGTTAAAGATTGGAGGACTTACTTCCTCTGTTAATGAAAAACTGTGTCAATAAGAAATTATTCAAATCCTGAATTAGGATAATAAAAGTCTCAGTGCTCTTAACCAGCAGCTGCACAATATAAATAAATATCATTTGAAGGCTGTTTTCTGGCTTTCACTGAGAAATTTATCAACTGAGAGCACGACAGTTATAACAGATTACAAATAAATAAATTCAAATGTGTAACAGCTGTTGGGTTTTGGGTCTGTGTTGAATCAGGAAGCAAATCTAGATCAATACCAGGGGTCATAGGTCACCAAAACATCAGGCTTTAACTCGGGAAACAGCTGTTTGATTCCTTTCTCCAACCTTTAAAAAAAGAAAACACCTAACCATAGTTTTTAATTGTGATCACGATGATGGTGGTCTCTAACTTTGACCCTTTCCTCTAAAAGGTCTCGGTGCAGTTGTTTTTTTTGTTTTGATCCACATCAGCGGGTACGATTACCTTATTCAGATTTGCTCAAATGAATTGTATCAAAGAGAAAAACTGGACTAAACAATGCAAAAACAACCTGGTCACAAACTAATTCTGGAGCATTTGTGGTAGGAAATTGAGTCAGCCTCAACCTCACCCATTAAACACACTCTCATAGCTTTGTGTGCTTGTGTGGTGTAATGCAGAGGAGGGAAATGAACAGTTCCTACTGTAGCAGCTAGTTGAGCTGCACAAGAAATGACGTGCATTGCCTTCTTGATATTTGGGAGTTTCTGCAAGACTTTTGACCTTCGACACATCTGACCAATGAGAGGAGAGAATGTCCTCACATGGCTTTAAATTATGCATTCACAAGTTTTTTTTCTGTGTACAAAGAAACCAAACTAACTACTGACAACTCATTTAGATCAAAGCAGACAACTGTAGGTTGAAAAACAGCCTAAGACACTTCATGAAGCATCTGGATACAATATAACATGATTTTTTTGGGTGTTTTTTTGCCTTTATTGGACAGTCGGTGACATAGAAGCTGACAGGAAATAAGGGAGTGAGAGAAATTAGTATGACATGTAACAAAGGTCACTTGCCAGATCCGAAACAGGGATGCTGCTACGAGTGCGCTCCGTAAATCTGCACTCTTTGTACATACACGGTCGCCCATAAAGTTGGGATAATTTAGTTTTCAGACACATTCCTCTTTATATTTTCTATTTATACACATCAGTAATCACCTTTGACCAGGTGCAATGAGACTGATTAATAAAATTTTGAGAATATATACACTTTATCTATCAAGAATAAATCACATTTTCACAATCATTTCATGGAAAGAGGTAAAAAATATTTTATTCCAACTTCATGGGCGACCATGTAGTTGTATCTTTAACTGTAAGCTGCCACTGTAGTGTGAAAAGTAAGTGTAAAGAGTAAATCATCAAATCCTGATACTCAATCTACACCCACTGTTATATTAAATTTAAGTTATCGTGTGTGTTTTAGTGTGTGTATGTGTGTCTGCATGTGTGTGCATGTGTGTGTGTGTGCTGAGGAGGTCAGTAGGTCTGGGTGAGGTGGAGGAAGATCCACAATCACAGGAAGAAACAATTAACCCTGCAGACACACACACTTTAAACATACGGACAGAAATGTTTTGGCGCTGCTGTTTCCTCCGCCTGCACTTCAGAGTGTCGCTTTTATGTTGACATACAGAATATGCTGTAACATGATCATGCACAATACTTTTAAAGCAGATTTGATTTTAAGATATGAAATCTGAACAACTGGAGCTTCTGCATGCACTCAGGACAGGAAGTGTTAAACGCATCATCACTTCTGCAGGAGTAACAAACAAACAAAAAAGGTACCAGAGAGGATTAAATGGAAACAAACACATGATATGAGAAGGTAGGTACGGATGAGGATGTCAACAGTGGAGGAAGGAAGACGCCAACAAGATCACAGACCTGGTTTTTTTCTGTAATAAACAAATGTGTAAATGATTCATCTGCTATTACATCAACACACGCGAGCACAGATCTGACCCGATGTGTCAAATCCTGCAGCAGATCTCTCACTTTGTTTATGATCTGCATGACAAGCAGCAGAAATACAACACAAACCTCACTGCTAATTTAAGAAGGCGACGTGGGCGCTGACGGTAAAGTTACTCATAGAAGCAGGTTAGAGGTTGACGTCAGTAAAGCTGTGTGTGAGTAGTTTTATTTATGACACATCTTCATGCTCCTTTAAGTCTTCTATCCTCGGCTCACTGCTTTATTTAGCTTTCTTCTGTTTGGATTTCAAAGGTTTATTTTGTTGTTTAATGGCTAAACTAACATCTGGCCAAGAGACAACAGCTAAAAACTGACTTCTTGATGAACAATCCTGTCAAAATCATTTGTATCGTCCCTGTAAAAAACATATAAAAGAACATAAATATATGTGCAGTACACATGCAGAGTTGTTAAAAATACCACTTTTGGACGGATTACACTGACCTGTGAACAACAGATTGTAGAAATATTGATGCTCCTTTTTTTATTTAGTCACTCAAACCAGAACACTATTAACACATGAGAAAATAAACCAGTATATAAAGTTAAATATAAGTAAACTGCTTATATGCGTAGCATGTCAATGTGTATGTTTCCATGGTAACCTGACAGCTAATATCTTATTCAGGTGGGACTAATTTATGATTTGTGATTTTGGGCTATATAAATAAAACATATAAAAACTCATTCATCATCTTCTCTGATTCTGTTGTGTCCTTTCCTCTTTCTGTATCACATCTCCCCTCCTTGTTTCCTCTTTTCTCTTTCTCTTCTTCTCTTGTTTCTGCTACTCCTTTCCTTTCCTTTCCTCTTTTCCCTTCCCCCTTTTCCTCTCCTTCTCTTCCCTCTCCTCCTTTCCTCCCAACTCCTTTGTTTTCTTCTCCTCTCCTCTCCCTTTCTCTCCCTTCATCTCCTCTCCTCTCCTTTCTCCTCTGCTCTCCTCTCCTCTCCTCTCCTCTCCTCTCCTCTCCTCTCCTCTCCTCTCCTCTCCTCTCCCCTTCATCTCCTCTCCTCTCCTTTCTCCTCTGCTCTCCTCTCCCCCTCTCTCCTCTCCCTTCCCTTCCCTTCCTCTCCTCTCCTCTGCTCTCCTCTCCTCTCCTCTCCTCTCCTCTCCTCTCCTCTCCTCTCCTCTCCTCTCCTCTCCTCTCCTCTCCTCTCCCCTCCCCTCCTCTCCTCTCCTCTCCTCTCCTCTCCCCTCCCCTCCTCTCCTCTCCTCTCCTCTCCTCTCCTCTCCTCTCCTCTCCTCTCCTCTCCTCTCCCCCTCTCTCCTCTCCTCTCCAGGACATCCTGTTTCTGGCCTCCACCATCAGCCTGTTTCCTGCAGCAGGAAACTCACTCACAGATGCAGCGGAGGAGGCGAGGGGAGACGGAGGTGGAGGATGGAGGTGAGGAGGAGAGAAGAGGCGAAAAGTCTGCAGGAATGTTTCATAAAAAGCAAGGAAGGTGGAGAGAGAGAGAGAGAGGGCTTAAGGAGCTATAGACAAAGAAGAGGTGATGAAGAGGAGGGCGACAGCGGGGAGGTCAACAAACAAATCAGTGCCCCTGGACAATAGGACGGGAGGTGAACGGGTTCAGCTCTGTCACTGATTGGGTGTTAACAGACCTGTGTCATCACCTGTTGTCATGTGGGATCGACCAATGAGAAGTGACCCTGACAGAAAGTACTGACGGTCATGTTGGGGTTCGAGTCAGGTTTTTATACCACTGATTTATTTCCACTGTTGTAAGTGTGATTTTCTCATCACAAATAATAATAAATAATAATAATAAATAAAACATTAAAAGATAATATTTTCTTTGTAAAAGGTTTTTCACCTTATGAAACATCAAAATGAAATACATCTAATGCCATTCTGTCTAAACTGCACCTGAAAATAAAATAAGTAAAAAAGGAAAAGCTGTTTGTTTCATTGAGTGGAATCCAGTCAGACTCTGAGTAGAAGAGTGAGTCCATCTCTTTCAAGTGGAGAAGCTGCACAGAAGACATAACAAACCACATAACTTGACAATTTCAATCACAAGACAAAAGGGAGTAGTCGTACTATTGGGCGTTCAAAACAGGAAAAGACACTTGATGTGCAAGGGAAGAGACACGAAGGGAGCTGAAGGCAGTTTAGTTTAGTTTTTGGAAGCCTCACTAAGTTAGAAATTAGTAAAAACGTTGTGCAGCAAAGGGATAACAACACATTTTTACACTTCTTAACCCTTTACATACTGTTCATGACCCATGTTTTACATTTGAGAGCTGTAAAAACACATCTTATACGCATTTATTTTAGCCAGACTCATCCTAATATGACCCACAATTTATAAAAATGGATATAAAATGCATTAAAAAAATTTAAAAAAAATCTGCTGATACACATTTTTATATATGCAAATGTACAAGTTTGACCTGTTTCATGAATAAAGATCACAAATCAGCATTCAAATGAGTTGTTTTATTCATCATATTCTATCAAAGGTCTCCTGGACAATAAAATAGTGATTGTGAATGTCTGTTTTTCACAAGATTAACAAAACAGAAGGATTAATCAAATATGTATGAATGTTATTTGGTGTAGAGACGAATTATGAGTCAGAATATGAACAGTATGTAAAGGGTTAAACATGTGCAGGGATGTCATTTCATTTACAGTGCTTTGCTAGCTTGTTGTGCTTCATATCACAACCATTTGACTTTGTACTACATTGTACATTGTTATGAACTTCGGTATAAAGTCAACATGTTGTGATCTGAATCGGACGTTCAAAACAGGAAAGATACTTGAGGGACCGTCATGATGTGCAAGGTAAGAGGAAGGAGCTAAAAGCAGTGTGAGTTTACTGTTTGGAAGCCTCACTAAGTTAGAAATGAGTAAAACTGGAGCA
The DNA here is from genome assembly GCF_963691925.1 of Scomber scombrus. Taxonomy (NCBI): domain Eukaryota; kingdom Metazoa; phylum Chordata; class Actinopteri; order Scombriformes; family Scombridae; genus Scomber; species Scomber scombrus. The sequence continues at coordinate 3,032,769 of NC_084978.1, read as the reverse complement.
GCTTGGGAGTCAAGTGGTTACCGTGCATGCTACATAATGCCAGCATCCATGGTTTGATTTTGGCAAGGGACCTTTGCTGCAGGTCATTCCCCTCTCCTCTACCTCTTTCCTGTCGGCCTCTAAGCCATTTACTTTCAAATAAAGGCAAAGAAATGAGTAAAACTTTGTGCAGCAAAGTGAAAAACACATTTGTACACTTCTTAAACACATGTGCAGGGATGTGGTGACTTTGCACTACACTGTACATTGTGATGAACTTCAGTATAAAGTCAAACAAGTTGTGATCTGTAGCACAACTTAGCAAAGCTGCACAGAACTACTCTCCAGAGACTGAAAATGTGATTGCAGTTATTAATCATTGGAGCCGTTTCTAAATAAACTAACATGGCCAAAACTCTTTATAATGAAGCAACATGTCAGCACAGAGGAATAACATGTGTTTTATCAGGCTTTGATATTGCTCTTTTAATGGGATCTGCTGCCAAGAAGAAAAATGTAAACTATCATCAACTCATCCTGAGACTAGAGTATAAAAGTTACGTTTCTATTCAATCTGTAATTCAATTCTGCTCGTCTGCTCCGTCGCGCTAGGCTTCTCTCTCTCTGCTAATCAAGTTTGATAAAAACATTCATCCAGTCTGCAAAACTAATACGAAAAATGAATGGAATGACATGCATACACACACACACACACACACACACACACACACACACACACACACACAAAGTCAGTGTATCCCCCGCACAGTAGAGTTTGGTATTTGTCTTCTTCCACTCTGATCCTTATCTGGCAACATGTGGGTCAGCAGATCAGCTACATCCTGCTTTTAACTACTCACACACACACACACACACACACACACACACACACACACACACACACACACACACACACACACACACACACACACACACACACACACACACACACACACACACACACACATATAAACACACACTCCCTGTTCGTTTTCCAGCTGCTTTCAGCGAGGCTTCAGTCCAAACAAAAGGTGAATTTATTGTTGAGTGAAGTGATAATGGCTGCTAATGCTGCTAATGGGGTCACACACACATATAAACACACACGTACACACAATCAGGTGAGGGGCTGAAACTAATCTAGCTAAAAAATGCTTCTGGATGTTTTCCAGAGGACAGGATGGTGGTATTAGAGGATTCGTTTTGCTCACCTTGATCGTGTGTTGCAGGATTGTGGAGTAAATGCTGAAGGCTGCAACTCCTTACTGCTGGTTGTGTGTCATTCTGCTTGTAAATAAATAATCTTATTTAAGAAGATGTTTTATTTTTAGTCAAGTTGCTAATCTCAGTGATGATCAATGCTGCCTCACTCTAGACCTTCTTCACAGCAGGTATTTTGACTCATCATAGCAGGAAAAGCACAATAGCTCTGTTGCATACAGGCATCCTGGTAAGTGACTCTAGCAGTGAGCCAGCATGCACAATACGAAGGCCATGAAACCTGCACGCATGCATGCAATGCAGACATGATTCATGTTATTAATTACACCTGTGCTTTTCTTGCAACGAATGAAAAATGCAGCTTTCTCTCTAGTCAAGCACACATGTTGAGCTAATCAGATTAGAGAGCAATGACTTGTCCCTGCAACAAGACACGGCCATGCAAAGACAGCGATCACAGCTCAGCTAAAGGCTAAAGTAGGCTTAAACTCTGCATGAAGAGAATGAAGGGGCAATACTAGTGATAATAATCTTGGCTTCTTTCTCTGTTGCCATTAAGACGATGTTATATTTCACCTGCTTGTCAAATCGTTGCACTTCATTTAAGTGGAGATGGTTGAGTGGGTAGATTCAAAAGGTCTGGACTCTGGCAAGCTTCATAAATCTTATTAATGTCATTGTTGGTATTGTGTTTAACAAGCTTATTAATCAAGATTATTTATGGGTTTTTATTCCACATACAGCTCCCTGGTGTGTTTTTTTGTGTTGTGCGTACAACAAGCTGGTATGCATGGTTTGATGGAGATTGGACTGTAAGGCTGTATGGTTGCAAGTAGTGTTTTTGATCTTCATGCAGTCATCAAGACAATAAAAACACACAGATTTGACACAGTGAGTTTGTCCTCAATACAATATACAACACAAGACCAGTGATTTCAATCAGTGATGGAAACCTGAGGATGAAGGAGGAGATAATCTCTGAAAATCAGGCATGTCCAAACTATTCCATAAAGGGCCGTGTACGTGCAGATTATTGTTCCAACCAATCAAGAGCATGCATGTTTCAACCAATCAACTGTCTGAAGACTGAGATCAGCTGATTAAATGAGTCAAGTCTGGTGGTCTGGACACTTGTGTTATAGTTATCATCAGTGTGTATTTAAACAGGTTCGGACCCAATAAAGTCACTTATACACTGCATGGCATTACCAGATGAAAGTTACTTTTGTTTCACCTTTTGCTGCCTCCATTTGCATGCTCCTTCCTTTTCTCATAAATCTGCAATTTCATGCTTTCTATATGTCTCCCTCTTGTTCTTTCTCTCTCACTCTCTCTCTATGGGAAGTAACTTAAATTATGTGCAGTCTCACTGACAGAAATGACAGTCCTCCAGGGTTCAAGTCTAGTCAGCAGGAAGGTTATCTGATGCATATTGACCCTTTCAGATACACCGTGTCAGTCTGAGTAAAGGTGGTATTATATTAGTGCATGTGTGTTCCTCTGAGCTGTAACAGAGATACAGAATCACACAAATACACACAAAGCAGAAATGTGGTGATCAGAGCTGCAGGTGTTGAACGTCAACCTTCATGTGAAAGTAATGGAACCACTCAAATGTGTGTGTGTCTGATAAGCCGAGCGTGCCGTGATCTGTCGTCTGCACCGTTCCTTATCAGCTGTGTTGGAGGGGAAAGGGATGAAGGTTACTACTTCTACTTAGCTGCAGGTTACACAGTAAAAAATATATTCAAGTTAACCACAAATCGGCCCTGAATCTTTGCAGCTGTTACAGATGTTCTTCATGCAGTAGCTTGTTTTTATTTTTTTCCTTTCCTGTAGAAAACTGTGAGATCTCATCTAGACATTTTTGGCTGCTTGAGAAAGAAAAAATCAAAATGATATGATCTCTGATTAAAAAATGAATGAGAGACAAAGAGAGCGAAAGGTAATGACTTGGCCACACACACACTTTCATACAGGTGGTGAATTAATTGGAAACAGATGAGTGTGTGTGTGTGTGTGTGTGTGTGTGCGCGCGCGTGTGTGCATGTGTGTGTGTACGTGTGTGTGCGTGTGTGTGTGTTTGCATTACAGCACGTCTGCAAAAGCATTCTCTTATTCAACTGGGAATGCTCTCTCTCTCTCTCTCTCTCTCTCTCTCTCTCTCTCTCTTTCTCTCTCACACACACACACACACACACACACACACACACACACACACACACACACACACTGACTGGCTGTAGACAGGAGGTCTGTGGTGTTTGTTTTGCTGATAATCTAATCTGATTGGTTGACCTCTGCTCCGCCTGGATAAACTCTAACTCAGGTTTGGGTGAATAGAAGACGGGTGACATCACTGTCAACTCTGTTTAAGATTTAAGGTTTTCTCAACTCTTTTTATACGTGAGTAGAATATATAGAGTAGAATTTTTTTTAATTTTTTTGAGGCTGCAATGAATAACAATTAAAAAGGAACTGACACTGAATTGCACTAACCCGTATGAATACTATGTTAATAAAGTTTGATTGATTGTTTTTTTTTTACACGTACAATAAAAAAATGTTCAAGTGTTTCACTGAATCGTTTTTGTTGATATGAGCATTATGTAATATTAAGTTCAACAACTTCAATCAACATCTATGAATTCAGATGACAGATTCATACATACAACAGACTAAAAACAGCTTCAGTAACTGTTTAGATTGGGTGCAAATTTGGCGAACTAGACAGCAATCTTCCCAGGTTGTGGGGACGTTCTGATTTGAAACGATCCGTAAATACGAGCAAGTAGATAACAAAACGTTGCAATGAAACTTTAGGGTGCATGATGTGAGAATCAGAAATTGATTACCTGACCAAGAAAGGACAGGAAGAAAGGCACTCACATAAATGTCATATCCTTTGAATTTTCCCAGCAAAACCATCCCAAGTCCTTTACATATCAATCCTCAGGCTGTTATAGGCAACCAGGAAAGTCTCATTTTATTATTTCTTCGCATTTTGTTCATATTTTTTTATGTTTTAAACTAAAATTCTTACTTAATTCTTACATATTGCACCTTTAACTAAATGTTCCTTTACAACTGAAGTGCAGGAAAATGTCACCTGTTATTTCCGCTGTGGTTTGATAAGAACTTGTAGTGATCCTGACACCATGGAGAGTATATATGTACAGTCATTTTCCATTTTCTATTGTGTTCTTTCACCTTACTGTACTTATGTTAATTTTCCACTTTTGTTTTTACACAAACTGTAAATGAATCTTATGAGTGATAGCGAGTCCTGTATTTTCTGTCTCTGTTCATTGGGGAATTGACTCATCAGTAGCACGTTGTTCCTCTCTGTTATCCCTCCAGTCATCCATCTCGCTGTCCAGTGGAAGTCTCTCATCGGTGGATGACAGCGCTGATGTCTTTATGCTTCATGCAGCCTCCCTCCCTCTGAGCGGAGAGAAAAGTGATACGCTTGAACTTTCCTCGGCCTGATTCTCACTGAGCCTGCAGGATATTCTGGGGACAAATATGGAAAATATAACCACTGTGAATGTTGGGAAAACATTTACCTTCCATCTATCAATCTGCAGCTGCTGAGCTCTTTTAGTTTTAACTGTATTTAATCTAATTAAATACAGAGCAGGCGTTGTCAGCGCTTTGATAGAAGTTGCTCAAGTCAGCTCAAACTTAACTGAAAAACCTATAATACACAAATAATTCTGTGTGCTATCTTATTATCCTTAAAGTTATAAGTCTTTGTCATTTGTCAGTATTAGATTGAATGAATTACAGTACAATGCATCACAAAAATGTACACAAAACATCTTCTTTATGCCCTAATAGCCGTTTTAAACATCATAAGGTCTCATAAAGTTTCCTAATTCCTCTACAATTATCACTCTGGACCTCATTACAATTTTAATTACTTAATACAAAGTCCTCAAAACTCGTTCCACTATTAAACAAACCTTTGTGAGGAATGATTGAAATGTGCATCTGCCTTGATTTCCGAGAAATGTTTAGACCTCTGCAGCCTGCGGTTGGAGATGAGCGCTCTAACTCTTCATAATTATATTTGAGGAAAAAGCTGGAATGTGGGTTTTCTCACATTAAGGTCAGGCTTCTGAATTTTGAGCATTCACTTCATAGCTGGTTGAACCATGAAGGATTGTTTTTATGTCTCCTAAAAACAACTAACTGTCATCAAGTTCATTTCCAAGGATATAAAACAAAATCAACGGTTAATTTAGAGAAGAGAAAGCCAGTCATTGTGGAGGAAGTATTTAACTGAGGACGCATCAAACCCAGCATTTAAATTGTACACAATAATAATTTACTCTTCATACTTTAACAGAAAGTCTACAGAGTTTAACATGAAGCAGAGCGTTACTGAAGACTGACAGCTCTGAAACTGTCTCCATATTTAAAATGACAGCCAATCTTTCTATCTTTGTTTGTGTTTATACTGTCAGAAACCCAGACCATACGTCAGTGTGATGGAGTTCAGATATATATGTCCTAGTGTGGCCTTTAGCCCCTCTGGGATTCAGCTTAACACAAATTTTCCAAATGATTTAAGGGCCCAGACTGCAGGTTGTGATGAGTTTATGCAGACTGAAAGAGGGGGGAGAAAAGCTTTAAATGACAGAGAGATGGTGTCATGTTTCTTTAAAAGCTCTCCAAGAGTTGTGCTGAGTTTCCTCAGGGCAGGAGTTTTTTTTTTTCTTTCTTTGTATTGAGTCTGGATTCATTTGCATATGACCCTCCTCCTCTACTCAGATTGGCCGGAGCTCCGCTAACATGTGGAAACCCACATCCAAACTTCCTCAGTTGGAGAAAAACTTTGCTGAGTTAAGGAGGATGAACTGAGAGGCTGGACGCCAGCAGCTGTATGAGTGAGTAACAACAGCAGGCAGAGAGAGGCTGGTAGTGTTTGAAGAAGGAGAGGATGATACCTTAATTATAGCTCTCTATAATTGCATCTTGACCAGTTTGTTTTGTTTTGGGTTTTTTTTCTAGGCACTTACTTTACAAAATCAACAGTTATCTTCACTGGTTTAGATGTGTTTTTTTTGTTTTGTATAAAGGAAAATAGATTAAATTGGATTGAATCATCATTTAGTCACATGCTTGTTACAGACATATATAGATATATTTTTTATTCAATTTCAGAAAGAAAAGACAGTTTTAAAGTGACTATATTTTTAGTGTCTTTTCTTTATAGTTCAGATAAGTGATTTATAGAAATGTCTGTTTAGCCAGTAGACAGGAGATTATTACCTCTCTTCATTATGCTGCTGGCTCTGCTTCTGGTTCTGAATTTTGTACTTGAGGCTCGTTCCTCTGAGTCGACATCAATAACTATTCAGTACCGGGTTTGGGAGGAGCAGCCGGCGGGAACCGAGGTCGGCCGTCTGGTGGACGACCTTCGCCAGAGGGACGTAGGCGGTCATCTGGAGAATTTCCAGGTTGTAGAGCACGGAAAAGCCCTTCCCTTCTCCGTCAGCACTCGAGATGGAGTTGTCACCACCCAGGGCCGGTTGGACAGGGAGGAGCTGTGCCGAGGTTCGGACCTGTGCGAGGTGGCCTTCAGTGTCCTCTACATGAAAAGTGGTGCAATGGACTGCCTGCGGGTTCACGTGGAGGTGATGGACCTGAACGACCACAGTCCAAGCTTCCCCACACCTCTGCAGGAAGTGGAGATCTCAGAGACGGCCAGCCTCAGAATGCGAATCCCTTTGGACCGTGCAGTGGATCCCGATGCAGGGCCGAACAGCCTTCAGACCTACTCGCTGTCCGTCAACCAGCACTTTGCTCTGGATATGACGGTTGCTCCGGGTGGGACAAAGCAGGCGGAGCTGGTTGTTATCAAAGAACTAGATAGGGAGGTTCAAGGCTCCTTTGACCTTACACTAGTGGCATGGGATAAAGGGAACCCCCCCAGGTCTGGGAGCACGTTAGTTCGTGTTAATATTCAGGACTCAAATGATAACAGCCCCACCTTTGAGGACAGTACTCCCACTGTGGAGCTACCTGAGGATACAGCTCGTGGGACAACCATCATCAACCTCAAAGCCACTGACCCTGATCAAGGTGCTAATGGGGAGGTGGAGTATTCACTCAGTAAGCACACACGTTCAGAGGTCCACAGGCTCTTCTATGTGGATCCAAAAACTGGAGCTGTGAGTCTCAAAGCGCCTCTGGACTATGAGCTCCAGCACTCCTATGAGGTGATTGTTCAGGCTCGTGATCGTGGACCAAATGCAATTCCTTCTCACTGCAAAGTGCACGTCAAGTTAAAAGATGTTAATGATAACGCACCTAGGATACACATGACCTGGACTCCACGCAACTCACCTGTAGCGACTGTGCTGGAGGGAGCATCAGAAGATACTTTCCTTGCCTTGGTAATGGTCTCTGATGCAGATTCGGGGGATAATGGCAAAGTGAGAGCTTTCATGCAGGAAGGATCTGGACCTTTCCGCCTCAAACGGATCCATGGTGACAATTACATGATTGTGACTAATGGCAGCCTGGACAGAGAAAAGGTGATGCATTATAACATCACCATCCTTGCACAGGATTATGGAGATCCCCCGCTGACCTACGTAAAACAGCTCCTCGTCAATGTTCTGGATGAGAACGACAACGCCCCGGTGTTCTCCACCTCCCTCTATAAGGCTTCGATCAAGGAGAACAACGTAGCAGGCTACCACGCCCTCAAAGTTGAAGCTCATGATGCTGACCTGGAGTTCAGCGGCAGGGTTTCCTACTTCATACACAACTCCAGTAGCCCAAAAACCCCCATGGAATCTTTCTCCATCCACCCAACCAGTGGCATCATAAGCATCGAGCAACCTTTGGACTACGAGGAATCTAAAACCTACTCTTTCATTGTGGAGGCCACTGACCAGGGTCATCCACCTCTCTCAACCACTGCCACCGTGCAGATCGAAATCCAGGACGTGAACGACAACCACCCAGTCATCACGGAGCCAAAACCCAGAAAAGGCTTGGCTTCTTTAAGCGTACCTGTCAACGCAGACAAGGGGGAGATTGTTACTGAACTAGGAAATGAAATAGATGAAGAACCCAGTTTGCCGATAAATCCCTCAGTCAAAGATGGATTTGATGGATTCCTTGCATCCACCATAAAGGCTGAAGATCCAGACTCAGGGATGAATGGAAAACTCCAGTACCTGATGACTGATGGAAACCCTTATGGACTCTTCTGGTTGGATCAGTCTACAGGTCAGCTGTTTGTTAACACCACAAACGCTACCGCACTCATTGGGAAAACCTTTACGGTGGACATTACTGTATCTGACATGGGAACTCCAAGCCTGTCCACCAAGGCTACACTGGAGGTGACTTTCATCAACCTCAAGGATCACCTGAAGAACTCATCACCTGGTAACCGCGGGCAGCTCAGCTTCACTATGATGATGGCGATTTGCCTGGGCGCCACATGCCTGCTGCTACTGCTAGCCATCGCTTTGGTGACAACGTTCTGTCGCCCTGAGAAACGAGACACCCGGGCCTACAACTGCAGACAGGCCGAGTCGACCTACACCCGCCACCCGCGACGCCCGCAGAAGAACATCAGGAAGTCTGACATTCAGCTTATTCCCGTCATCAGAGGGCGGAAGGAGGATCCTCCTGAGGATGATAGTGAAGCCCAGCCACTGGCTCCACCTCCAATGTCAGAGGATCATCAAACGGAGAGACAGTACACCTTAACACCTTCAGTAATGAACACAAGCTTCCATTCCCAGGCCCACTCAGAAGGGGATCTCACTCAAACTCTCCCCCTCCACTGCAAAACTCTCCGAAAACCTGGAAATATTGAACTTGATGGCGCTTTGCCTCTGACGCCATCCACGCCATACAGGACTCTTCGGAAACCCAGAAACACTTCATCGTCTTCCTCAGTCTCACATACAAGCACCTTGAAGCGTCAGAATCACCCTAAAGGTGAAGGGGTGGAGCCGCTGTCTGCGTCATCCCAGGCGACTCTCAGGAGGCCGAGGACCTCAGAGGGACGAGGGGGGCAGGACGCAGAACACCAGCAGATGCTTCGAAACCTGGTCAGACTGTCCATGGCTGCGTTTGCAGACTCCATCGAGCTTTCCTCAGCCTCCCCGGAGGTGCAGGTGAGTCTTGGTGTTTTACTTCCTTCCAACAATCACAGTATTTAATTTTGTTTCCTAATCACATGCATTCACAAGATAAGACAAAAAGAGTGTGAAGAGTTCATCCAAGTACAAAGCTTGCTGCAGAGTGTGCTAACCAGCTTGATGTATTTTATAATAAACTTTATATAAACTTTAATTAGCTCAGTTTTATGTTGCAAGAATTAAACTCACAAGTTCTGAAGTTGTTTTCAAGTGGATTTGACAAATAGTATCCATTTACATGCATTAATGATTTAACTAAACCTGCATTATGATTTTATATATCTTACTATTTACATTCTCTACAGCTTAAATATTAAGGCTAATGCACTGCTGCTGGCGCTAATTTAAATGTAATTTAGTTCCATCTAAAATGTGTGATCACATTTATTTCAACATGTGCTTATAGTTAGCGTTGGAGTAATTAAGTCTCCCCCCCTGCAGGCTTTGAGATTAATCTGAAGTGAAGTCCATTAGAGAGTAGAGACTAAGAGTCTCCCCAACACACACACACACACACACACACACACATTCACACAACTTCCCTTACACTTTCCCAGCAGCCTCCCTGCTTTTTTTGCCTCCTGTACGATGACTTGCTCAGACAGCCTGAAGGCTTGAGTCGGGTGGAGGTGCGTGTGTGAGTAGGGGTGTAGGGGTGGGGGGTAAAACTAGCTGACGGATGACTGTGAAGCCAAAAAGCAGCGAGTTTATTCAGGTGCTCATGTGTCACGGACAGTAATCCTTCTCAAGAAACTCTGACAGACCTTTTTTTACTGAATATCACATATCAGATTCATATAGACACCAGTAGAGGAGGAGAAGGGGCGGTGGGGGGTTTGCACTCCTCTTACTCTCTGTAGGATGGCGGGGTCTGAAGAGGGTGAGGGGCGGGATGAGGCCAGCCAAAGTAAGCTGTGATGTGTTTGCGGTGTAAGATAACACCACTCTGACACGCTGCTTTGTCACTTACAAATGACCCGAAATCACTTTTACTGAGCTGAAGAGCAGCAGCAGCAGAAGGAGGAGGAAAGAAAAACAGATCAGACTAAAAACAGCAACTCAGAGTGCAGAGCAGGATACTGAACCGGAGCTCAGACTGTCAGATACAGATACTGTACATACACACATTTAACCATTACAGCCACCACAGTGACAGCAGCACAAAAAAACTAAAGACAAACCAAAACATATCAATATATAACACTAATCACTGAACAGCTTCCTAAAATAAGTTTCTTATTGTTGATAAAACTCAGAAAAAGACAAAAAACAACAATTAATAGAAACTTCTTACAATTATTGCATGTATCAAAGCCTCATATATCTTATTCTTCTGTGCCATAGCGCTCCATTATTGTCCAAAAACTAGTAAAAACACATATAAGAGCCACATCATTCACTGGATAACATGTTCCTTTATTATCATGAACACACACACTGTAGTTTACTTTGACTCAATCTCACTCACACCATCCTGCAGCCAGAAACACTCACTTAAGCACCAAATGTGGATTCATCCGCCACTGAAAATAGTCCCCAATAAAATGCATTAGTTCTTTCTGTTTAAGTAAAGTTGACTCAAAACAACAGTGACTATCTGTAGTCTTTAAAAAAAATTGAACTAGATATTTCTTAATGATTTTTAAAGATTTATTCCTGCAGCCAGAAACACTCACTTGAGCACCAAATGTGGATTCATCCGCCACTGAAAATAGTCCCCAATAAAATGCATTAGTTCCTCCTGTTTAAGTAAAGTTTACTAAGAAACTAGAGTGACTGGCTGTTTAAAGAAATCACTGAGCCTTTAAAAAAACAAACAAACAAACAAACAAACAAACAACTGATTTGTTATTAAAGAAGTATTCTTCAGTAGAAACCAATAGGCTTCTAGCTCAATGATATAGAGAAGTGAAGTGTCTGAAACATTGAGAGATGAACTAACACATTAGTTATTTAGTTATTTAGTTAGTTAGATAGATAGATAGATAGATAGATAGATAGATAGATAGATAGATAGATAGATAGATAGATAGATAGATAGATAGATAGATAGATAGATAGATAGATAGATAGATAGATAGATAGATAGATAGATAGATAGATAGATAGATAGATAGTTTATTCTTGGGATTCATTCATCATTACTAGAAATATAAAGTAACATCAGCAACATCCTTTAAAATTAAGTTTTTGTTTTTTTTATTCTTCCAATTTCTCATGACAGAAATACACTCAGACAACGACACAGATTCAGTAGTTTACCAAATTAAATTAGAATAAGTTAAATGTGATTCGTTCATCTCATATTAGTGTTGAAGGGAATGTTGACAGAATCAGACCAGCTGCACTGATTTACTTAAAACTTTTGTCATGTGAAGTTTAAATCATATTGGACCGGTAACACAAGAAAAATGAAAAGTATAAAAGTTCCTCTTCAATGACTGAATGAGAAGATGAAGCACAGATGGAAGCTGACTCAGATTATTAGACATTTACACACATAAAATAGGATATTCTAGATGTCTTTAGCCTGATTTAAACACATTTAATCAAAATTCAACATTAAATATTTGCTATTTTTGGTAAATAAGGAAAAAGTACATAAGTATGTACAGATGGATGTTGTTTTAAGAGGATTAAACTTAATTAGATTTTCAAAACTACCAAATAAAGTTAATAAATGGCATTCACTCGCAATTGAACAATTTGGCATCAAACTCTGAAGATGCTGTTAAAGTGTAGAACCGCGTCATCGAGGGCGAAAGTTGCTGCCAACGCCCAGCAGACAGAGAACAAAGAGCTCGGCCAGGTCCGACATCCTCACGTGAATCCCATTAGAGAGAGAGAGGGAGAGAGAGAGAGAGGGAGAGAGGGAGAGAGAGAGAGAGAGAGAGAGAGAGAGAGAGAGAGAGAGAGAGAGAGAGGCAGAGGCCCTTATTCTTTTTAGCCAGCATTCCTCTCTCCTCTGCCCTCCCTATCGACCCAGTTGGCACTCCTCTGGCTTCAGACGTTTCTCTCCTCCCTCGAGGTCGCAGAGGAAGAGGCCTGCTGGACGCCTAGGAGGAGGGAGGAGGAGGGAGGAGGAGGGGGATTTACTGTTCACCTCCACCTCAGCGCACACACACACACACACACACTCTCACACATACACACACACACACCTACCGCCTCCACTCGTCCATATTTCAGAGTCCATCCTGGAAGGAAATCGGCCAGAGAAGAATAGGCTTTTACGTAGAGGCCATTTCCTGTCGCTGCAGCAGCATGCACGTGCAACAACACACAAATGTCATGCTAAAACAAAGTCATATATTAGCTTGCATGCACACACACACACACACATATATTAACCTTGCCTAATATGTGTGTGTGTGTGTATGTGTGTGTTTCCTCCCTGGTGTGTAGTGTATATCCGCTTTAACAACAGAGCTGTCAGCAGAAAGCTCGGAGCAGTGAGACAGACGCAGCCGGTCGGTTCTCACACTGTAAAAAACTGAAAAGAAACAAAAGGAAAATGTTTGTTCGCTTTCTACCTGAGCATCGCTGAAATCACTTTTACTGATTGTTCAACCAGCTAAAACAACACAGACAGACACGCTCACTTGTCTAGATAAATACAGAAAAAAAGGTGTCAGGTGAGAAGCTGTCCAGAGATTGTAAGAGTCCAACATCCTTTTATTCAACCTGACTCCAGTTTCAAACCCTATTATATCCACTTAGGTTCATTTGTGAGTAATGAAAGTTATAAAACCCTTACATACTGTTCATATTCTGACTCACAATTAGTTGCTTTACCAATTCACCTTCATAAATTTCTCCATCAGTCATTAATACATGTTTAATTCATCATTATGTTTGATTAATCAAATGGAAAAAAAGACATTTACACTCACTTTTTTATGGTCCAGGAGAACATTTTATAGAATATGTTGAATACAATGACATGTTTGAATGCTGATTTTTGATTTTTTTTTTAAATAAACTCAGGTCAAAATCAGGTGTAAGTCACATTACAGCTCTCAAATGTAAAAATGGGTCAAATTTGACCCTAAACAATATGTAAGGGTTAATCAAAACTTATATTTCTAAGACTTAATTGAGATCTTTAATCACCTTTAATTGGTTGAGAAGGGCGACACACTACAGTTTTGAGTTTCAATCTAATTTATGTTCACAACTTGAAAATAAGATAAACAGCAGAATTCTGTACTGTGATATTTTAAAGCCTTAATGATTGAGATATGATTTGTATAAACATTTGACGTCTTAAATTGATGTGTCACAATCAGCTCATCAATCTGTTTATCTTAATCTGAATCCACGATCGTTGAAAAGCACTGACATCAGCTTGCATAGAGCTTCTTTACTCCACCAGACAAGAAGTCAAGAGTTTAAATTGAATCTTTGCTTAAGTTGATTTGTGAATTTAACTTTAATTACAGACACCTGACATAATCAGTTTTAACCAGCATGACCAAATGTCAGCAGCAGCTAAAAATGAAACATCTGCTACCTGACTGTTTAAGTACTCTGCTGTTTGTTAATTAAAAAGATAAATGTTAGTAAATTGTCGACTTCTGAGTTTAACAAATTGCGGCTTGTTTTGCATCCATGACTGAGGCAGCTCCTGAAATCTAAACCTAAGAGAGACTCTGAGGTATGAAGAGTTGTATTCAAAAAGGAGCCAGACTGTGCAATAAAAACTTATAAAATTAATAAATCAGTGGTAGATGAACTATAGAAGTAATTGTTTTAGTTCTTTAGTAGTTTGTTAGTCAAGTAAAAGTAAGAAAAGTATGAAAAGTCCTCGATATGTTCAGAATATGCTCTCAGTGGCAGCTTGTTGCCACCAGTGTGTGAGAATGGGTCTTTTTTTATAAAAGCGCTATATGCATGCCGTCAATGTACCATGAACCAATGTAAAAGTACTTTATGTGAAGATGGCATACTTATACTGTCAACTTAAATCTCCAGTTGTGATGCTATCAACTTCTCCAGGTTTATTTAATCTTCTAAAAGTCTTAACATGATGTGTGAAATCATAATTTTGACCATGTGTCTCTCTTCTTCTTCCCTGCAGCAAATCTCCCAGCTCCTCTCTCTCCTGCGTCAGGGTCAGCTGCAGCCGCGGCCAAACTTCCGCGGGAACAAATACTCTCATCGCACTGGCAGGTCAGTCTTCCTCCTCCTCCTCTTCTTCCTCCTCTTTCTCTTACTCCTCCTCCTCCTCCTCTTCCTCCTCCTCCTCCTTCTCTACCACAGACACAGCAGCACACAACCACAACAAAGCCAAACCAATAAGCGTCTCCTGCTTTCTAATCTGCCTTCTCAGACTGTATTTGTTTTAAGTCTCTGTCTGTTCTAACCAAACCTTCATTTTAAAAGAATAATGTTGTTTTTTAATGACTTTACCGCTTAATCTGACATATTAACCTTTTCCAAACACGTGTTTACTCTGATTTAAAGTTAAGATCTGGAAAAGGTCAGCTGGATCAAACAAAACATAACTTTCAATTAACCTTTGTGTCGTCCTCCCGGGTCAAATTGACCCCGTCTGTTTTGACTGTTCCTTCTTTCTTCCCTTCCTTCGTCCCTCCCTCCTTCTCTTTTTCTTTCCTTCCTTCCTTCTCTCTTTCTTTCCTCCCCCCTACCTTCCTCCCTTCCTTCTTTCCTCTGTCCTTCTTTCCTTCCTTCCTCCCTTCCTCTTTTCCTTTCTCCCTCCCTCACTCCCTCCTTCCTTCTTTCCTCCCTCCCTCCCTCCTCCCTTCCTTCCTTTCTTCTTTTCCCCATCCTTCCTTCCTTCCTCCTTTCCTTCTTTCCTTTCCTCCCTTCCTTCCTCCCTCCTTTCCTTCCTTTCTTCCTTCCCTCCTTCCTCTCCCCTACCTTCCTTCCTTCTTTCCACCATCCTTTCTCCCTCCCTCCTTCCTTCTTTCATCCCTCCCTCCTACCTTCCTTCCTTCTTTCAACCATCCTTTCTCCCTCCCTCCCTCCTTCCTTCTTTCATCCCTCCCTCCTACCTTCTTTCCTTCCTTCTTTCCTCCATCCTTCCTTCCTTCCTTTCCTACCTCCCTTCATTCTTTCCTTTCCTTTCCTCCCTTCATTCCTCTCTCCTTTCCTTCCTTTCTTCCTCCCCTCCTTTCCTTCCCTCTTCTTCCATTCCATCCTCCCTTCCTTCCTTCTGTCTTTCCCCCGTCCTTCCTTCCTTCCTTTTCTACCTCCCTTCCTTCTTTCCTTTCCTTTCCTCCCTTCCTTCCTCCCTCCTTTCCTTCCTTCTTCCTCCCTTCCATCCTTCCTCCCTCCCTCCTTTCCTTCCTTCTTGCTCCCTTCCATCCTTCCTTCCTCCCTTCCATCCTTTCTTCTTCCTCCCTTCCATCCTCCCTTCCTCCCTTCCATCTTCCTTCTTCCTCCCTTCCTTCCTTGACTCGAGGACAACAGGAGGGTTAAACATGAACCCTTTTTATTTGATATGAATTCCCACAGTTTTTTAGACCATGTGACATTACATGTTTAAAAATGGCAGCAACAGAAGCAACAGAAGGACTTTGTTTCATTTACAGTAAAAAGTAATCTTGGTCTTATTTTAATTTGATGTGATGTGGTGTGTCAGACCTCATAATGTGAGACTGAGACATAACAGACAGACAGAGGCGGTCTTGTGGTTTTTCAGTGTTCCCGCTAACACTCTTCAAGCTGTTGTTTTTGTAAAAGATCCAACGTCAAACACTCAGCTTTACAGATAACGCCCCAACTGTGCTTTAAATATTTAAACATGCACCCGTCTGTGGTGTATAACTTAAAGCATGTTGGTCATATCAATCTGTTTTTATTTGAATATGATTTTAATAGCACAGTAAACAAACACAAGTCCTTTAACACGACCGCTGACGCTCACAGAAGCTCCACTAAAGTTCAAAACAGACAGAATCTCCTCCATCACTTTCTTCATCATCAGAGGTTTGTGTCGGAGCCAGCTGGTTGCAGGTTGGTTTTTTTTTTAAGTGTGTGATCACTGCAGCGCTGTCTGATCAAACCAGGCTGCCTCTGATACCAGGACAGACAGACATTAAAGGGGGAATGCCACCTATTTTAAGAGCTCGCAGGTGTTTCTCCTGAACCGAGACGCTTCTGTTTGTGTTTGTGAAGTCAGACGACTCTTCAATCAGATTACCTTGTAGAAGGCTGGTGTCATGTGATTTCATCCCATTGGGATTCATAATGGTACTGTGCTACTAAGGCGAAGTCTTTTCAGATTTATCACACATGCTGCCTTCCGATATATTGAACCTTTGTGTTGTCCTTGCGGGTCAACAAGCGTTTATAGACTATAATTTCCAAAAATATGTGTAAAACTTGTGTTAATAAGTTGAAATGAAGTTGGAAGTTGGCTAAAGATTATCTTTACTCATCATATTTCTTTAAGTGTAGTCACCTTGATATTAGAAACTGCTTTGGTGAATACATTATGATCCTATCCAATAGAAATAACACCCAAAATAACCAAAATATGACCAAAAATGGTAAAAAATTGGAATTATTCTTAATGATAATTACAAGTAAGTAAGTAACTTTATCTCTTTTTATCTCTATTTCCTTTCAAAAACCAAAGTTACAAGGTGCCTCACATTCACAAAGATAATATAATACCATAGAATATAACAGGAATTAAAAGAAGGGGGTTGAATGTGGAGAAATAAAACTAAATTTATACCTCAGGGTCAACAGGTGTTAACTTTAAAATGAAGTATATAGTATATAGTTTCATTTAAATGAGGCCTGTTGACCATAATATGTGTAAACCATGTGGTAATAAGTTGGAATGAAGTTGGCTTAAACACAGAAATGGATGATAATTTACACCTTACGTTTTATAATGAGCCAAACCAAACCGGGTCAAGTTTAACCTGGGAGGACAAACGTTGCAACAGGAAGGTTAAATACACGGAGAGAAAGAAGATTTTCATGTTGTTGTTTTTAATGACAGTCTTGATGAATCACCAAATCACCACTGACTCTGCATCAGAAGCAGTAGTCCTCCTTCTCATACTTAACAAAAATATAGCTCACATCGTGCTTCCTAATTTAAACCAAACTCTTGACAGTCACTCCAAACAGTAACCTTGTTGTTATAATTGTAACCATGACAACTAACAAAGTAGTATTTTTACCCCACACAACAATGCTTCCCTAAGCCTTTTTTCCCCCCTAAGATAATACTGCCTATAAAAGCCAATAGGGTCAGCAGTTGCTTAGTTTACCCTCAGCAGATACACAGTGTGGATATAAGGCTCAGTCAAGCAGCTGAGTGTCTGCTTGGGTGAGAGTGGGATTTAAAGTCAGCTTAAAAGTAAGTAAGGTCAGTAAGTAGAGGAAGGCGTCGTCCATTATGTCAACACAGTCTGATAACTATCCTAGTAATAGTTCAAAACAGCATTTAACATAAAGACTGGGCTTCCATGGGAATGCTCATGCAGCTTTTTTTTGGCACATTTTCTTGTGTATTTGTATTGCTGAGGACGTCAGATCAGAAAATGCATGTGTGTGTGTGTGTGTGTGTGTCTCTCTCTCTTTGCAGGGTCACGTACCAACAGTGTGTTTAGTTGTTTAATTTGGAGCACGTCTCGCACTGTAGTCATAGAAAACAGAGCCCTTTTGTCCACTTTGGTAAAAATTTTCCAACATGCTTCCTATCAGGGGTAAAAAAAAAAGAAAAGCGGAGACAGAATGAGAGTAAAGCTCCACTTTTATCAGCCCTTTTTTTTCAAAGAGAACTTTTGCTTTTAGTTTGATGAGGTGGTGAAAGACAGAAGTCGGAGCTGATAAATGTCTTCCTCCGTGTTTCTGACCGACTGACCCGCCGTGACTGAAATAACAGCAACAGACAAACAGGACACCGAGTCAAACAGTCAATGTCACAGGAAGAGTGTCTCATAACCCCCCAAAAATGTGTGTGTGTGTGTGTGTGTGTGTGTGTGTGTGTGAGTGAGTGTGTGTGTTGGCATGTTTTAGCAGCTCTTTCTGAGTGATTCAGAGTCTCTGACAGGAAGCACCCACCTCAGCGTCACCTTGGCGATGAGATTAGATCTGACATCACCTGGATACACATGGGGCACTGTTTCAACACAAATACACACACAAAAACACACACTCCTACACACACTAATACACATCTTACTGTACTTATGAGGACTTTCAACTACATACCCAGCACACAAGATCAGCAAACAGTTGTATGAATCATTTTCTGTGGAGGATTTTGGAAAGTCACTGCTGGTAAAGACCTCAGATCAGACAGTAGGGGAGAGTGGGGTAAAGTCAACCATTTTTTACTTATGCTGTCTTCTAAGCAAGGAAAAAATAATACAGAAATAAAATGCAAACATCTACCATAATTTCAGCATGTCTGCTATCCAGTGTTGTTACTGTAATCACATTACATTTACCTGTAACGCAGTAATGTATCATATTACAGTGTCTACAGTCAGTAATCACATTACATTTACTAAACAAAGAAATATGGTGTTACTTGCGTTACTCAAGTTCTTTGATTACTATGTATAAATTGGGCTGATAAAGAAATAGTCAAAGGTACGTTTCATGCACACTTCATGCTAACAAAAAGCTAATAGCGAAACACTTACGGACCCGCAGTGATGCTGAAGCTGAGTGTCTGCAGACTCCAACCAAGCAGCCAACGCTTGTGTTGCTCGTTAATCTCAGTCTTTCAGAGACAAACTCAGCAAAGTAATGATAGTGACCGGACTATATAATATAATATATAATATAATATAATGTGCTGTCTCTTGTGCTGACTCTGAGGAGAAACAGGTTGTTTATATATTATTTTGAGGCAGTGACTATTTGTACAACATGGTGTTATGATGGTCAAGACTCATATTATTTTATCTGTTGATATATTATTTATATATTATCACCGGCGTTGCTAACGAGTAACTAGTGGTGTAACTAGTAGTGTAATTACTTTGCACAGGGAGGAATTAAGTAACGTAACTAATCACTTAAAAAAAAAAGTACATTTACATTTTTTGAGTAACTTCCCCAACACTGCTCCTATCAATGGAAATCACAAGAAAGCATCCATTGCAAAGGGCGATGGAAATATGGCATCTTATGGTTCAACTTGCCCCACTCTCCCCTACTCATACTGCACTTTCTTTCCCCCCATATCATAGAAAATGATCCATGAACACCTCATGAAGTAAACTTGAAGAAAAAAAGCCCAAACAGATAAGATTGTAATCATCGTAACGGTAAATACACAAGGCTTTATGTTTTCTCTATAGTGACTAACACACCTCTAAGCTCACCTTTATCTCGCTGCCACTTCCTGTCTGAACCTGCCTGCAGCCACACTCTGATACTAAAGAGTGAGTGTGTTCCTGTGTGTGTGTGTGTGTGTGTGGTTGTGTGTGTGTTTGTGGTTATCAGAGGATTTGTCACATGAAACCACAGGCATTTTATCACCATTTTATCTCACTACACCAAAACCTCTGGCCTCACATCCTCAGATTTACACTGGAGCTCTGTCTGGTTCCTATCAGCACGGAAATGATCAGGGCCGACTGCTCTGTGTGCAGATAAAGAAAAAAGAAAAGGTTTATGTTTACAGTTGTTTATTTTGGCGTTGTTGTTCTTATTCTGCTTTAATAGCTGCAGTGTGTTTTATTGTTTCCAGAACATAATACAGCAATTCTTCTTTTCACAAGTTTCACATCAAACCTTTACTTGAATAACACATTTTTGCAAAGTGTCTCAAGCAAAATATTTATTCTTTATCTTTCTAACACTATATTTTCTTCTTCCTTTCTTTTTTTTTATGAATCAAAGGTATAAGGAGAGGATTGTATTTTGTAAAGATTGTAAATCCCTCTGAGATAAATTTGTGATTTGGGGCAGAAAATTGACTTTATTGGTGCAATGTGTCCATTCTTCAGTGTTTTTTACATTAATATGTTGTTTAAAATGTTCACCAAGAACCTTTTTATAATAACAATATTTATTATAATGAACTTTATGTATATAGAACTTTTCTTAACAATGTTAGAAAGTGCTTTACAGAACCAAACAAGGTAGATAAAAGTAGAGCAATGAAGAGTACAGAGAACCATTTTATCAAAAAAACCTAATTATAGAGACAGTATCTAAAGTTTTTTTAAAGGGAAAACTGATATAAACTAACATACATGCTTCATTCGGATGTGCTGACACTCATAACAAACGATAAGCGTTCAGAATCTAGAGTAAGGATTCATGTGAGTTTATGGAGCAGTCGTCCTCTCTGTGTTGTTTTTGGAGAAAGGTGTAATTACGGATGTCATCTGACAATTGTGTGTGTGTGTGTGTGTGTTTGTTTTGGACAGATATGGAGGTCAGGACTGTGCTGATTGGCAGAGCACTAAAGACAGCGGACATGGCGAGAGCGAAGCTGGGGACGTGGACTGGGAACCAGGAAGAGACTCACCCATTGACCCGCAGCTCGGGGAGGGACTCCACAACCTGCTCAACAATCCTGGTACGCACACGCAACATACACACACACACACACACACACACACACACACACACCAAAATGCTCAGAAACGCTACCTGCTAATGGAAACTAACAGACAGGAACCATGGCAACAGGAACACAATGACAACATCTGGATCATGTGATTGGCTGCACTGGAGCAGAAAGGTCATATAGAGCTCAAAGGAACAACCATGTTTGTAGAAAGGTTGAAAAAAAGCTACATTTCTTCATGTTACAGTTTTATTTACTTTCAGAAAAGTTCAGAAAATGATGGCAAGAGTTTTCAGGACTGTAAATTAATTGGTAAATCTTCTGCAATCAGTATTTCATGGAGTAACATGCTGATATTATGTGGCTTAAACACTTTAGTTTAGTTTTAGTTTAGTTTTAGTTTAGTAGCTTTATTGTCATTATATTGATGGTCAGACAACAATATAATGACATTTAGATAGCACTCCCTGAGCCATAACAACATTTAAGACAATTAAGAACAACTTAAGACATAAATACAACATTAACAATCTATAAGAGCAACAAAGTGCAATTGTTGGTTCTGATAATTACACACAGTCTAAAGATCTTAGGTGAAAAGCATGATATTTGCAGCAGCAGTTACCTTCATTGCTTACTTACAACTACAATTTGCATTGTAGCAGTAGTTTGATGTTTCCATGGTTACCAATTTAAAGAACCCTAATGCTTAACATGGTGAGTCAGACATATTTTGTACATTAGTCAGATATTTGCTGAGATGCAGCCACATAGATGGTCACAAGCAGCTGTCACAACTCTACACACACAACAACAACACACTTCCCACTTTCATCGTAAACAGGAAGTTACAAAGACCTTTAATGAAGTTTGAGTCCATTGTTGCAGAAATGCGTCAGTAGTGGAGAGTAGGCATAACACTCAATGACGAATCAGCAGGTGATGAAAAAACATGAATGAATGAGATGCATCTGGTGGGAATCAGTGCTAAGCTTTAACTCTCAGAAGCAAATACAAACTGCATGATGAGGTTTCCCCAAATCTTAACTGTTGCAAAGTGACAGACAGCTTAAATCACATTTAGTTATAGGATTGTTGTAAAAGCTGAACATTTGACTCTCTCAATTTTTAACACTGTATTGCAAACTGCACTGTTTTAATGTTGTTTTAATGATGATCATGAAAATAAATCAGAGCCACAGTGAGCCTATACACACTATAAAGACTATTAAGCTATTTTAACATGTATTAAATATTTAAGAACTTTGATTAAAACAATCGCAAAACTTGAACTTGACCACTATATTTGCATCATTTTGAAAAAGCGGACTCAGTGATGTGATGTCAAGTTCATGTCTTGTCCTTTTCAAATGCAGATACATTAAAGATATGACTGTATATAACAAAATTAAAGGTTAAAAGCTATTTAAAATGCCAGAGTTAAACCCCTGAAAGCTCCTTCAGTACTTCGGATAGCACCACTCGGCCATGCTTGCCAATTGACTTGATATCATTGTTGCAAATCGCTCTTTAATTCAGTTTCTATGTGCAGTGTGCAGCAAACTTCAGTGTAAAATAGAAAATAAACACAACATGCAACAGGCTACAGTACATTCCTGCTTGTCAGACTAAGAAAAACAGTCTGCTTCTGTCTTCTTTTTCACCCACATCTCTGCAACCCAGTCATCATGCAGCCTAGACGTGGTGTCATCTCTATTGTCATTCATGTTAAGTTCATTTATGGCTTTATTGTTGTTTTCACTGTGGACTATTCTCACCATGCAGCTGTTTTATTTTAGATATCTTCAATCACTATGAGGGGGGATAGATTTTTGTCTCCACCGGAGATAAAAATAACTCAATAGAAGCAGGGATATATAAACCAATGGGTGGGAAATCCCCGACTTTCCTCCTTCAGGTAAATCGCACCCTGGGTGTCACCGAGTTTAGCGGCTCCCTCCTGGAGAAACTCTTTGATACGTCGGGACAAAAGCTGCTGAACTTTGACCCCTTGTAGAATATACAGACTGGTCACTTACAATGGACACACACTGACAAATGTAAGAAAACAGGATGAAAGCAGGAAATAACACAGTGGCAGGTTATAACATCCACATTCATCCGCCCACACGCTCCACTCATCGGGATGTCTTCTTTACTACAACTCAATCTCCTCAAGATTTAACTCTAGACGTGTTTATGACAGAAAACTCAAACTAATAACGCCACGTTTTTTTAAATTTAGGAACAAGTGCAAGTAGCTTTTTTATCTTATACTATTATAAATACATAATTTGTCAATAATCATTTTTTACAGTGTGCTAAAAAGAAGTTGGCATGTTTTAAGCATATTTAACTTAATAGTATTATTAGCATTATAGTGTTATTGTATTTTAATGTAACTATCATGAGTTTTACTAATGTTTTAGCGGATGATAGAGTTAGTGTGTTAACCTCCTGCGACCCTGCGTCCTCACATGGGGACATTATATTTTGGCTTTTCTGGACCTTATACTTCATTCTACTTAACTTCTGAGCAGCGCCATCTTGAAAAAAAAACACGGATTCTACTTATATGGGCATCAGGAGGAGCATGAGGCGCCCTCCTGAACCTGTGAACCAATCAACCTGTCAATCACCACGTAGCCACGCCCTAATGCATACCCTGCTTTATCGTCAAATATAAAATCAGGGAGGCCAAAATTTCACAAATGAACATCATACTGCATTGAAGAAGGCTTTAAACTAGCGATTGAGACCATAAACATATTTTGAAAACGTTTACTGAGGTTAGAAATCAAGTGAGAAGTTGGTGAATTCTCCATTGACTTGTAAAGAGACGGAAGTCCTTTTGACACCAAAACGGTCGCCCCCTGGTGGCCTTTTGATAGAATGCAGTTTTAAGTTACTTCCACGTTGGCCTCATTTCAGAGGACCGGAACTCCCCGCCTGGTTCGTACACATTTTTTTTGTGCCACCTAGTGGTAGGAAAAGCACATTACAGAAAAAGAGAGGTACGAAACCTAATCAAATTTTATGGTTGAAACTTGTTTATTTATGCTTAATAGCATTTGTAGTTTAATATGCTACAAATTTGACAAATTTGAGCAACAGCGACACGCTTCGACACTGCTAACTAATCATGAAGTACTTGTTTGAGGACATTTTGGGACTTTATTATTATTGATGCAAAGAGAAGGTGTAAATGTAAGGAAATAGATACACTGGTAAATTAATTGTATTATACAGTAAAATAAACCCATTGCCCCCATGTGAAGACAATTCTTAGTTTTTGTACTTATCTGGTCTTACTAAACCCAAATATCTGTGAGAAATTAAAAATGCATACCAAACAAAAACTCAGGTCTCAGGAGGTTAAGATAATAGTGTTGTCATTATAGTGTTATTACTTTACTTACTTTAGATGTCACTGTTATTAACATGTTATTATAGGTCAGCAAAATAGCTTTAGTGTTTGAGTGTTATGTTAATGTTAGTGTGTTAGTAAAATAAGCATGACAATAATCATCATGTTATTATTACTATTATGTTTATTAGCATCTCAGTGTTATTATATATTACATACTCCAGCATAGATAGCAGACATAGCATTGTTAACATGTTATTACCAATGGTAGGGTTATTAGTGTGTTAGTTATGTCATGTTATAAGCATTCTTCTTCTTCTTTTTATTATTCTTATTCTTATTAAACAATAAAATAACTTGATTAATTATATATTCTAGGGTAAGTACTGACATTCAGCAGTAAAATCAAATAACTAAAAATAGATTAAAATACTCCTAATATGAGATTAATTCAAAATAGTTGAATTAAATAAGACATGATGGCAGTAAAGCAGTGTATTATCAATTAAATAAAGGCCTTTGTGATAAAAATAGATTAAAAAGTGGCTTAAGAAGAAGTCACTGATTCTCATTCAGCATGTTGTTTTCATCCTGCCGAGACAGCACGCTGTTTAAGATCATGTTCAGACAGTGTTTGGTTCTGGTCAATTAACTCCGTGACGTGTAAAGTCAGACGGTGATTTACGAGTCAGGCCGCGACATCTGGATTTGTGGGCCTTAGTTGTGTTTTACTAAAGTTTAAATAAGAGGTTTTCCAAACTTTAAACACACTCTTTGTTAATCTGGGAACTCCACAGTTGTATGTAGGCCAGCCAGCATTGATTAGCTGTGTCTGAGTCTGTACCGTAGGTGTTTGTGTGTGTGTGTGTGTGTGTGTGTGTGTGTGTTCATTAAACAGTGTCTTCCTGGTATTGTGGTGGTCCGAGCCTCCGGGGAGGTGGAGGGGTTTTTCTGCCTGATGAAGGTAGAGCGAGTTTCTCTTCATGACAGGAGAGATAGAAACAAAGAATAGTGAGTGTATGTGTGAGTGTGTATGTGTGTGTGTGTGTGTGTGTGTGTGTGTGTTATGCTTGACTCGCCTCTACCCTGCAGGCTCTCTTATGGTGTGACTTACAGTGGAGTAGTAACGTGACAGATCTGTGTGAGTAAGTGTTGAATCTTTGATGAAGCCGTCGGGGGGAACACATTCCTCTCTTTATTCTTCTTCTGACCTGTAACTCTGTCTTTTGCTTTTTCTTCTTCTTCTTTCTTCAAGACTAGTATGATGAATCACACACACACACACACACACACACACACACACACACACACACACACACACACACACACACACACACACACACACACACACACACACAAACACACACAGCCTTTGTTCAAGTGTGAAGATGATATTATAGGTGTTGAGGGCAACGTGGCTCTATGTATGACTGTATGTGTGTGTGTGTGTGTGTGTGTGTGTGTGTGTGTGTGTGTGTGTGTGTGTGTGTGTGTGTGTGTGTGTGTGTGTGTGTGTGTGTGTTTTGGCACATGTTTTTATTAGAGTAGCACATGACTCTAAGGTAGTGATCCATCATGTTTTCTGTGTAAATGAAGAAGAGAAAACACTTTAAAAAGACCCAGAAAGTCAAAAATATATAGTTTAATTCTTATAAAAGGCTCAGTAATTTCCCAAAACATCTGGGCATTGTAGTTTTTTTAGAAAAACTTACTCAAATGGACATGGTGAATTTGTCAGGGGACTATTTTCAGTGGCGGATGAATCCACATTTCATATTTGATGCTCTAGTGAGTATTTCCAGCATGTGTGTGGGATTGAGTCAAACTACCACTGTTCATAGCGATGAAGGAAAATGTCACCAAGTGCAGCGGTGTGGCTCATTCATGTGGCTTTTGGTTGATGTGGCTTGTTAAGACACACACACACACACACATACACACACACACACACACACACACACACACACATACACACACACACACACACACACACACACACACACACACACACACACACACACACACAATACGTGAACTTTATATAAATGCAATTTGCTTTTTTACAATTGTTGGTTTTTTAATCTTTTTTATGAGACTGCAGCACATCTGGAGTGAGTTTTTGTATTGTAGTTATCAGCAAATCTTACTTGCAAATGTCAAAAGCTGCACTTATAAATACAACTGTTTAATGTATTTAGTATACTGGAGTTATATTTTATAAAAAAAGCCATCAAACAGTTTGGTATTTCAGAGCTGAAGCTGTTTAATAAAATGGATAAAATGAGATTTAATTGACATGTTAAACACAAAGACAGAGTTGGGTAATTTAAAAAGGATTTAGTGTTTGGTGGCTTTGTGGTGAAATGCTGCCAAAACAAAAAAGAGGAAAAGAGGGGAGGTGGTGGGGTTAACTCCGGGGGCGGTCTGTACCACACTGGGTTTAAAGCAAGCATGAGTGTGTGTGTGTGTGTGTGTGTGTGTGTGTGTGTGTGTGTGTGTGTGTGTGTGTGTGTGTGTGTGTGTGTGTGTGTGTGTGTTAGTAAGGTAATGCCCTGCATCTGGTTATGGTTAGATGAAGGAGACCGCACAGCTTCAGCAGGCTGATCAGTCTGAGCTGAGACACAAAAAATATTCCACTTCTTCCTTCCTCTACGTTTATCCGACTATATGAGCGGAAAATGTACTTTGTCTTTTTTTTAACATTATCTAAAGAGCTTTAAAGGATTTAGTCAGTTTGAAGAGGAGCATTATTTGACACAAATTACCCCGTTGTCAGAGATTAACACTCAAATATGGAGCATTAACGTTTCATATTTGAGTACATTTTCCTTTGAAATGCTTCTTTACCTGCATTTAAATTTCAATCCATCTATTTCCATCTATTTCTTAAGTAAAAATTAAAAATGTAGTTTTTTTATTCATTAGATTTCAGATACAGCTCCAGCTTTTGAAAATAGCATATGAAAAGGAGTTTTGAACAACACACCTAAAAGCATTAAAACAAGATAGATGATGAAAATGACCCAAAAAAATAGTTTATACACATGATTCAGGATTCAGTTTTGTGTAAATCAGAGGTTTCACGAAGGCTTTTAAAGGGTTAATTTACACTAAAGCCTTAAACAAACATGACATTTTAAAGCAAACGTTTAATTGCTTAAAACACAGCTTGTAGGCTATGTCAAAAAACGTGAATGAACACAATAGATCGCGCTAAAAAAAACACAAAATAACTAAAAATATGGAGTGTGTGGGTCAGGAATGAGTCATGGAGAGAGAGAGA
Source organism: Scomber scombrus (assembly GCF_963691925.1). Classification (NCBI taxonomy): domain Eukaryota; kingdom Metazoa; phylum Chordata; class Actinopteri; order Scombriformes; family Scombridae; genus Scomber; species Scomber scombrus. The sequence continues at coordinate 3,005,224 of NC_084978.1, read as the reverse complement.
AAGTGGCCAAACAATGCTAGGAGTTGGCCTTTTATCCTATGGGAGCAATTGGTGATCCAAATCTGGTTGACTGCCACACCCACAGTCTCCTGGACACCTTAATGAACACAAAGGAATATATTAATAACCTTTAACTAAACCAACACTCATTAGATTTAGGAAAGGGGCCATCACACTTAGTGACTTCCACCTTAATCCAAGTCTCTGTGAACAGAAATAGAGTTTGACTGTCGCTTTGTTCACTAAAAATTGAAATAATCTTGTTTCATGAGCATAGAAACAGTTTGAGTGAACTGGCCACTTTGCTCAATATTATACTTTCTATGTTGTTCTTTTAAATTTAGTTTTAATTCTCCACGTTCGACCACTTCTTGAAATTCCGGTTGTATTCTATGTGATTGGATTTTGAGGCGCCTTGTAACTTATTTATTTACTTACTTTTACTCTTACTTAATTCTCAGCTTCTCCCTTATAGAATAAAACCAATTTAGTACAATTATGGTCATATTTCCAATGTTTGGGACGTTATTTCTATTAGATAGGATCATATGGTATTTACCATCTTTCTATATTGTTGCTTTTACCCTCCTGTTGTCTTCCTGGTGACCGTGCAACTTTTGTCCAACCGGGTCAATGGTTTGACTGTTTATAAAGCATAAATTATTACTTCATTTCAACTTATTACCAAAGGTTTTACACATATTTTTTGGGAAATTATGGTCAACAGGTCTCATTAAAATGAAACTTTACTTAATGTTTTAGATTTTTGAGTTAACGCCTGTTGCCCTCCCGGGTCAAAATTCACCTGAAGACAACAGGAGGGTTACATTTAGCTTTATTTCTTCATATTCGACCACTTCGTGTAATTCCTGTTATTTATTTCATACTGTTGTACCTTGTAACTTTGGTTTTGAAAGGAAATACAGATAAATAGAGACATAGTTCCTACTTACTTGTAATTTTCTTGAAGACAAAATCCAATTTATTACAATTTTATTCATATTTCCGTTGTTTTAGACATTATTTCTATTGGTTAGGATCATATTGTAATCACCAAAGCAAGTTTCTAATATCACAGTGACGTCAAAGAAAAGAAAGAAAGATTGTAAAGAAACAATCAGACGGATTAGAAACAAACCTCCAGGACATATTTGAGATTGAAAACAAAGGCAAACAAGAAAATGAGTTCATAAATTGTAATCTACTAATTCTAATTGACATTATTTCTACTGTACAATGAGTTACTGTACTGCACTCACTTTCAGTTTTGCCTCCAGATGAAGTACTTTATATAATCTGGATAAACTTTTGGCTTCTTATTCACATCATTTATTTTAATTCACCACTTCATCTCACCCTCTTCAAATAATCCTTCCGCACAGATGAACCGACTCCAACGACACGCTGAGAAGATCTTTCATGGGTTGTTTTTTTTTTAGATTAAATTAGATCACATCGTGCTTGAGCGGGGAAATCAAGTCATTGCACAAACATTACAAGACACGGCGAAGAATAACAGGACATAAACAGGATGTAATGAGGATGAAGACAGAGAGAAAATAGTGTTTGAATGTGAATGAATGTGTAAGTTACATATTTGTAAGCAGTGGGCAGCTTGTTTTACAGTAAGTGAATAAATGCAATGAGACGTATAATCATCTCGGCTCTGTTTGTGTGTGAGTCAGAGATTTGATTTGTGTGTTTTTTGCTCAGACACACCCGGCGTTTATGCCTCTCAAAGCGACTGGAATGTCAGACTGGAGGCGGCGAGTTTTTTTTTTATTTGTTGTTGTTTTGTTTTTTTTATGGGGAATGTGGACGTGATGTGTAACCGTACATCTGAAGCGTGCAGGACGCCATGGATGGCAGGAAGAGCCTGTTGACAGCAGCCAGATAAAAGTACTTTGCTGCTTCCTCCTCCTCTTCCTGCCTCGATGTCGTCCAACACGCTCCGACACTTGATCTGTTATCGTCTTCTGTACAGTAACATCTGGGAACATTAAAAGGTGTATCAGGAGAGGGAGAGTCTGGAAATATGAGTCTTTTTTTTTTTTGCAGGAATCTTGTCATTGAACCATTTTTTAATCTTGTTCTTTGGTGTCACGGTTTGAAAACTTATCTTTAAAGGACAGAAACTCTCTAAATCAAACTGTTAAATGGTCGAGTGGGCTGATCGGTGAGGCACAGCCGTCCCCTGTAACACTTACAGCGGATGACCAGCTCCATTTCAAACGTTGTCTCCCACTCTCTGCACATGTAGTGAATTCCAGCTTCTTCCTTCTGCATGGAGGTTGGTTTATAGTCCCAATGTGTAAAACAAAGCTGTACTAAAATAGCTTTGTTCCAGCAGCCACCTCTCTAAAGAACAAGACGTACCTTCATTGTACAGATGCTATAGAAGCAATGTTTATTTATGCATTATTTTTACCTTATTGTTATTTTTTGTTGAGTTTTAAGCAATGATTATTGGAGCCTGGAGCACCTTATCTTGTTTTTCTATGCTGTTTGGGTGGCTGTCTTCTCTCCTGCTGCAAAACAAACCTATCTACAGTTACAGATAAAGTAACCTGGAGTCTCGCTGCTGCACACATCCGGTTGTATCAGACACATTTCAAACAGACAAACAAGCCCTTGAAGGAAGGCAATTTTTAACACATGATTATGGTGGGAGGTCGTACTTGTGTTTCCCTAATGACTGCAAAATTGAAAACACATAGTTGAGTTGTTGTTAAGGTGCTTTCACTCTAAACCTCTTCAGTTTTGATTCAGATTAAAAAAGGTATGTTAAGCAATTTGATTAGGTTAGGTTCGTTTAAACTGGTGAGAAAGCTGTCAAATAAACTCTGGTTAAATGGTTAAAGGACTGTACCACTCAAAGCACTTTTACATTACATCTCATTCACCCATTCATACACTGATGGCAGGAGCTACCACACAGGGTGCCAACCTGCTCATCAGGAGGAAGCTAACCATTCATACACCGATGGCGCAGCAATGGGAGCAATTTGGGGTTAAGTATCTTGCCCAAGGAGACTTCGACATGTGCTCAATCTTCCAATTGGTGGACGACCGCTCTACCTCCTGAGCCACAGCCGCCATTGTGATATAAACAACAGGACAGGATAGAAAGGAGATTCAGGGCCTTTTAAAACCAAACATTTTGGCAAGGTTCGTTTGCTCTGGTTCAAGTCATTGGATGAGTTGGTAGACTTGGTTAGGTTTGTCTACGTGAACCAAAATGTACCATTTAAAGCTCGGTGAGAAGATTATCTCCTGTTATTAGTTGGTTGTGTCTTGCGGGAGCAGGAATATAAACCCAGGAATACTGTCCTGTCTTTAGTCCTGAAGAAAGTGTTCTGGCCAAATAACAAGAATGCAACATACTTCACTGTTAGTACAGGTCCGATTTCAATTCATTCTTGCTGCTAGTGTCTGATTTCACTCATCTGCATCCCGGCATGCAAAGCACACCTTGCTGCAGGAGTACGCCTTGTAACTGGGTCGGACTGAGGCTGGATCAAGTTCTCACTACAAAAGAAAAAGAGTTTGTTTGGGACTGGACCGAGACCCCTTCCTCTAAAAAGGTCTCTATGAGGTTGTTTTAGTGGTGCGGTCGAGGATGATGACAGGGTTCAAATCTGCCGAAACAAATCACATCAATGAGGGAAACAAACCGAGTCCGATTCAACCAGACTAAACAGTGCAGGTCTGAAAATGCCCCGCGGCCCCTCCGAGGGTTTCAATTGTGGTGTGAAACTGAGCACAAGGTTTAATGATAGGGATTTCAGTACGAGCCTACAATTTAACAAGTGATGCTCTAATTGAGCTTAGAGCAGCAGAATTGGAGCTTTAAAAATACACAGTTTGTCCTGAAGGTGGCGCTAGAGGGGAAGATCACGGGGTCATTGAAATCAAAAGGGTTCAACCTCTGGAGAACGTTAATATTATCAATAAACTAAATAGGAATCTGGTTGAGAGTTGCTGAGATACAGAATCATATCTGGACCAAAGCGTAGGACAAATCACTCCAATTATTATTATTTGTAATCACTTTTTATCCATAAATTATTTATTAGTTTAATTCATAAAATGTCTGAAAATATTTCCTTCAGTTTTCCAGAGCAGAGTGTGAAATCTTCAACTTCCTTGTTTTGACCAACCAAAGCTCCAAAACCCAAATCTATCCATTTTACAAGGACACAAACCAAACAAAAGCAGGAAATCCTCATATTGAAGCTCTGGAGCGCTGGAACCAGATAATGTAGAGTGAAATGATTAATTGATCATCACATTTGCGTGTATTCATTTCAGCACTACTACCATCCTCAGTTTGAGCTGCAGTTCAAGCATGTTATGTGACTCTCTCTCTTTCTCTGCAGATGACGTCTTTGCGGAGATCAGCGATCCAGCATGGATGGCCAGACTCTCTCTCCCGCTCTCTGGCGATTATCACGACAATGTTTTTGTCCCCAATGGGCCTCCGTCCCCCGAGAGCGAGGTCCTGCCCCGGGAAGGCTTGGACTCCTCGTCTTTCTCCACCTTCGGTAAAACGAAAATGACTGTTGATTTCTTAAAGGAGAGTCAGCACATTTAAAGCTGCTCAGTTACTTTATCAATCAAGTTGGTCTGAATAATAGTAAATATTAATGTAATGCGAGAAAGAAACTATAGAAGAAAAGATGCATCATTTCATTAAACATTTACATATTACAAAATGATATATAACAATTCATATTTATTCAAGATTAATGCCAATAAATGATTTAATAATAATTTTAATTAGTGCAAGTTACTCAAATGAATAACCCAAAAAAAAGACATCACATTTCGTACGATGATAGAAGAAGATGTGTAGTTAAAGCTCTTTAAAATCATGTTATGGCTGCAACTAATTACTTTATTCATTATCGAATAATATTCAGTTCAGGACTATACAAGAATAACAGTGAGTCAATTGCAACTTTCCAGAGCCAAAGCTTGTCTAAAACCCAAAACTTTATCATAAAAGACCACTATTCACATATGAGAAGCTATAACCATGAATTATTTCTTATGTATGCTTATAAACAATGATTTTTATTATTAAAACAGTTGCTGGTTGTTTGTTAACTAATCCAAAAGCTCTCTATTTCAGCTCTAGTTAAACTTTCTGTTTTCAGTTCGGAGACATAGCAGCAGAGTGACCCCTCCTTTCCTCTTCCTCCTCTCAGGTAAAACACCAGAGAAGGACGGTCCTTTGGGTGGCACCCTGCTGTCAGAGGTCAGCACACTGTTTGAGATGCTGATGACACAGAAGGCCGACGCCCATCCCGGCCCGCGGCCCGACGTCCTGTACCGACTGTCTGCAGCGTACCGGCGCTCGCTGGGCCTGGACGGAGCCACACCTGCTGCAGGCAACGCAGCAGCAAGGAACTCTGGGAACAGTGAGAAGAGGCCAGCCCTGGCTCAACCATCAGGACTTTATCAATAAATATCTGATCACTGAACACTGGAGAAAAGAAACAAACACTGAGATGCAGCTCGGATTGGAAAGTTACAGAAACAATGTCACAAGTTTCTGTTTGAGTAGCATGTGGGGATTTTAGAGGCATTATGTGATAAAATACTTAAATATGATTTAAAACTGTAAATAAATATTCATTATTTTATCATAAAGTTCTGCAACATGTGGACAGCTTTAAAAAAAAAGGATCAAACTCAATGAAGCAGAAACAGAGATATTGTCTTTGTTTTAATTCCACACATCTTCCTTAACAAAACCTGGTGCCTACATTACCCACAATGCAACTCAACTAACTCGAATGTAGCGGCTAATGTAGCCTGGAGCTGCTATAGCCTGCAGCAGAGGTCTGGTAACCTCACTCCACTAGCTTCAAATTTCTTTCATTTTTTGTCATTTATCAGATTTCACCTAAAAAAGGCTTTAAACTACTTTTTATAGATATGTAGTAGTTCTCTCCCCAACCGCTGTAAACACACGTTGATGTGTAAAATCAGTGGAGTTCCCCTTTAAATGTACAGTATGAGTCATTTTTAACGCCTGTACTTCAATTACAAGACTATTTTCCTACTTTTCGGGCTCAGTAAGAGGAAGATGACTCGTCGATTAATCACTGAAAATAAAAAATGTGAACAGCTGTTTTATACATTTGAAACCAGGCTTCACTTCATCCCAAACATACTGATGACTTAGTTCATCAAGCAGCGAGGCTATAATTTAAAGCTTGTCAATTTTATGTCAAGTCAGAAGCTGTTGAGAAACGTTCTGGGTCAGATTGAGTGATGACGTCCGCAAACTGAGACTAATTTATGAGAAACAGATGTGTGAAAAATGACAAATCCTGTTACACAATGGTGTTACTGTACATGTTGCATTTTCACTATCAATAAATCACAGAAGCAGCAAGAGCTTCTTCAATTCAGGGTTTAATTAACAGCGAAAATGGAAGGAGACTCAGGACAGTGGGAATAGTAGAAAGACAGATGAGAGTGTAGTAGTCTGAAAGAGAAAGATAGATTAATATTTAGATTTTCAGTTTCGGCATGTTTAAAAAACAAGTGTGATGAAGGAAAAAACAGACTGTTTCAGAAGGAAAACAGAAAGTGAAGGAAGGAGCTGAGCAGGAATGTCAATAATAAGAAGAATTCGACTTTAATAATGAATCTGGAAGCTGAAAAAGTAGCTTATTGTTCTCAATGTCTCAGTTTAAAGGACTGAACTTTATCTCCATATTTCCTCACATAAAGCAGGTAAGAGTGACCTGGTGTGTGTGAGTGTGTGTCAGGACGTAATAAACACAGCTGGGATTTAGGGTTTTTTTTTTTTGGGGCCGGCAGAAAGCGACCCGGCGACTAAGAGGAAATGTCCCTTTGTCTTTTTTGTTTTCCCTCAAGTCTAAACAACAAGCAGCTGAAAGCAGACAGAGAAGAAGTGTTTGTTGACAATAGAGCAGACTAAAATCCCCCTCATTACAATCTAACTTTCACACAATAGATTTCAGCCTAATTATGATTTTCAGGATGTTTTTTTTTTAATATACTTTTAAGTTATTTTTGTTTGTATTTGTATCCAAAATTGTCGTATTTTAAGCTTTTTTAACTGTATTTTGCAAAATCAGATGACCAGCACTTTGTATATAGTCTAATGTAAAACTGTTTTTTTTCTTTTTTTGGCTGTGAAAATAACTTTTGTAACTTTTTCATTAAAAAATAATTGTACATCATGTTTTAAAGTCAGTGTGTGTCATTTTTTTAAATGTTATTTGGAGTGTGGAGATGGAGCCTGAAAGCACCAGGAAGAAAATTCATTTGAAAGACGTCAAATTTTAAGAAGTTTGTGCTCTTTGGTATATTAATCCTACTTAAAGGACTTCTTGGTGTGTGTGTGTGTGTGTGTGTGTGTGTGTGTGTGTGTGTGTGTGTGTGTGTGTGTGTGTGTGTGTGTGTGTGTGTGTGTGTGTGTGTGTGTGTGTGTGTGTGTGACCAAGCACTCACACATCTGTTCACATCATGGAGACTCGCCTTATTTCAGTGAGATCAAACGTTTCTGCACCACTAAGCTTCTCTTCTTTTGGTTTAAGCTGAAGAATGATGGATGTTTTTTAATCTTATTGTAAAACCTTTAAATAATAAAAGTAAGAAAACACACTGTGGATGAATGAGTGTGTTTCTGGTGAGTGCAGATGTTTGCATGCAGATGTATAATTGCATATGCATATGTTTCCTTTGTGTGCAGCGCCCTCTGGTGGTTGAGAATTACAGTTACACTTAGGCTGTCACATATATCTTCTAATAAATAAGTATGAGCTCCACCTAGTGGCAGCTTTGGGTATCAAACATCAACAGACAGACGATGCTGCCTTCTTAACATGTTCCTGTTTGATTTTTTCCTTTTACCGTGATGATGAAGATGATCAGTCAAGTTTTAAAAGCTGATACCAGCTGTTTAATGAAGAAATGTTATGGGTACCACAACATTTTTCTTTAAATATGAGTAGTTCTTTTGAAATTATAACATTATAATTACTTAATAACTTAAAATTCTGCATATTATAAATTGGAAAAAGTTAGTTTTATGCAATACACAGAACTCAAATGTCAACGTCCAGGTTTTCTGAGCCTTCAACCACATTTCATGGTCTTCATTCAGCAAATAAAGCCTTCAGTGTCACCACATGACTTAAATTTTGACTTTTGCTCACAGACAACATCAGCTGTTGGTAAGCCAGTCACAGCATCAACTTGGAAGAGATCAAAGATCATCGATCAGAGCGACAGATTAGAGCAGTGGCTCCTAAACTATTTTGCTCTTGAGCCTTTAACAAAAGAAGAAATGAAAAAATAAATATCACTCTCCCTTGATATTTTGTTGATCTATCCATCCACCCTGGATAACCTCCACCTGCTAAACGTTGCTCTTTCAGTAACACTGACAGAGTGAATGAGGGAGACCTAAGAGTCTGTTTTAAGGATTGTCACAGAGTGTTTTTAAACCTGACATATTGTTAAATTTTAAGCTAATTCTTCATATTTCTTTTTAAAATATTTTAACTGGGTATAATCTGTTTTGTTTACAGTATATAATAGTAATGTCTGAGCTGACAGAGTGTAATGTGTTGGTTGTGGCTCGTAGTGATGAACCTACAGAGACTTCTAGGCTTCACGGAGCTTTATAGTTGAGTTTCAGCTTATTGTTTAGCTGTCTGGCTGCAACTTTACTGTTCTGGTTCACTCTCAGCACTCTCATAGTGTCATTTTGGGCCTGCTCAACACTAAACACTAAACAGCAAGCAGACACAGTTATCTGTAGACTAGCTGGTGAACATAGTGGAGCATTTAGATATTTTCCTCAGGAGTTGGTAGAGAGTAAAAACAGAGCTAAAAGAGAGTAAATATTGGACTTATATTCAGCAGGTGGACAGAAACACGACTCCTAATAAATTATAATGTTGCTCCATAACTGCTGGCAACTTTTTGCTAAACAGTTCAGCATAAAAGGTGATGAGGATTTTTTTTTTGTTTCTGCAGAACACAAGTGGCCAAAAAAATCAATAAATGCTTTTAAAGAAAAACAATTCATACCAGCATTTGAGATAATGGTCGTAAAGTCTAGTTAGAATAGGATCCTTTGAGAAAATTTTTGTCCCATCTTCCTCTTCTTTCCCCAAACTTCTCTATCTCTTCTTGATAAATGTTATAAATGTTACATTCCTTATCCAGCATTTTCTATTTTTTCAGTTCCTATTGTATTCTCCAGGCTTTAACGGTACATTCATTGACCAGTTTCTGCTCTTTTCCCCAACAAAGTTATAGTGCTGACGTTTGCAGCAGTATATATGCAACCTTATAGTCCAACTCAGGAGACGTCCAATGAGCCGCGAGCATTTTCAAATGATCGCAGCCTGCTGAGGATATTAATCTAAAAGACAAATTGGTGCAGTTGGAGATTTACTAAGAAACTAAAAGAGCAAAACAAACACTTTTCTTCCCCAACACTGAAAGAGAGAGAGAGGGGGAGAGAAAGAGAGAGAGAAAGAGAGAGAGAGAGAGAGAGAGAGAGAGAGAGAGAGAGAGAGAGAGAGAGAGAGAGAGAGAGAGAGGAGAGAGAGAGCAGAGAGAGAGAGAGAGAGAGAGAGAGAGACAGGAAATAGATCTGGAAGCTGCTAATGCACCGTTTGCTATTAAATGTGCCACCTGTGAGTTACCGAAAGTGAGACAAACTAGAAATCCAATAAAAACTCAATTAAAACAACACTTGTATTTTATTTGTGAACCCCCAATAATGCGACCGGTATGGTATAAACTCATTTTCAAGAAAGAAATGTGAGGATGTTTGAGGCCCAGCGGAGAGAGAGAGAGGGAATCCCACGAGGAGTTAAAGTAGATTCACCTGCTGTATAGAATAAAACACAACCGCTGCCTTGATGGAAATGTGCAAAGAAACAATAAATAAAAGCACAGCGATCGAGCAACCGGTGTTTAATTTAGCTGCAGTCATCTCACATGATGAAAGAGCTGGAATATCATTTAAAGAGCAGGAAATAAACTGTTGTTTGTATTAAAAAACAGAGAGAAAAAAAGGAGTGGTGTTGTGTTTGTGATATCTTTTTCTCTGACATGAAACCTTTTGGGAGTTCTCGTCGTCCCTGCTGATGTTATTAGTCTTATTTTTAAAAAGGATTCGAAGGTGTAAGATTGGTTTCAGAAGCACAGGGACGAACCTGAAATACAATTAAATCATCGGTTCTTCATCCTGCAGTATTTTAGCTTCTCTGTAGAGAAGTGAGACTGAGATAAAGCTGTTTTTACATCTTTAAACCACAAACTACACAACAATAAAATCAAATATACACAATACAAAGACTTTTACACTGAAATAAAGTAGGCAGCATTATCATTGCTGTCTTATTCTGTCTTAACTTAGATCATTGTTCATTGTCTGCTTATCTTTTAATTAGAATTACACATCAAATCAAACTATGCATGTCATTAGATGGCAAGTATAGTTTCAGTGGTGTCCATTGAATTGCTGCTTCGGGCCCAAAAATGTCAAACAAATGGTCTATAAAGTCTATAGAGATGCAACTAATGATTGATGTCAAAATCAATAAAATATGCTGATTCTATTCCCAATTGATCCTTTTGTCTTTAAAATGTTAGGAAACAGTGAAAATGCTCATTATGGTTTCTTAGAGATCATGATAATGTCTTTAAATGTCTTGTTTTGTCTGATCAACAATCAGTTTATATCATGTGTGACACAGAAAACTTTAAATCTTCACATTTACTATAAGATAAGATAAGATATTTCTGCATTAGTCCCACAATGGGGAAATGTGCATTATTGCTGCAAACAGCAAATATTTGGCATTTTTCCTTTAAAAATGACTTGATTCATTTCCTGTTGATCAATTAACAGACTAATCGTTGCAGCTCTAGTTAAATCAGCCTGTATGAGGCTTTAGAGGTGAAACCCAGCGCTGCATAAAGTCCATAAAGCTCTTACTGCTCATCATACAACAACAACTTAAAAAAAACAGATGAGTGTATTTGCATTTTTATTTTAATGGGTGATGACAGCTGGGAAGAAGACAACGTGTGACAGTGAGGATTTATTGCTTTCCTTTTTTTTATTATGAATTTTCAAATAATTTGGAGTCAGTCATGTTTGGTTTTGTTCTGTTCTATTATGTACTTGTTGTATTCTTATGCCTTTAAAAGTTCTTCTAAGCTTTATGTAAAACACCTTGAGTTGCTGTTGTGTATTAAATATGCTATAAAAACTTTCACTCTAACACTGAGTCACAGTCTCTGTGAATAATGACTGTTATTGAT